>NC_080723.1:20105010-20317510 GCF_019097595.1 Hemibagrus wyckioides
GTCTGAAGACTACAACCATCATACCAGTGCCCAACCATTCTTCTGTGAAGATTTCCGCCCTGTTGCACTCACCCCCATTGTTATGAAGTGCTTTGAGAAGCTGGTTCTAAGTCACCTCATAGCATTTCTCCCACCTACACTGGACCCAGACCAGTTTGCCTATCGCCCAAATAGGTCTACAGAGGATGCTATTTCCACTGCTCTTCATCTAGCTCTCACCCACCTGGACAATAACAATACATACATTCGGATGTTGTTCAGTGACTTCAGCTCCACATTTAATACAGTCATCCCTAGTAAACTGATCACTAAGCTCAGTGACCTGTGTATCTGCACATCCATTTGCAGCTGGATTATGGACTTTTTTAACAAATCGACTTCAGTCTTTAAGGTTGGGTAATCACTTATCCTCAACCCTAATCCCGAACACCGGCATCCCACAAGGCTGTGTGCTGAGCCTACTGCTCTAATCCCTGTTCACCCTTGACTGTGTTCCGCAACATAACTCCAACGTCTTCATCAAGTATGCAGATGATACCACAGTTGTTGGCCGAATCAGCAACAACGATGAATCGGCCTACAGGCAGGAGATCTAAAGACTGTCAGCATGGTGTTCCATGAACAACCTCACCCTCAACACCTCAAAGACCAAAGAGCTCATTGTGGACTTCCGGAAATCTAACAGCAGCAGACACTCCCCTATTTACATCAACGGGTCTGAAGTAGAGCGTATCTCCAGCCTTAAGTTCCTGGGTGTCCACATCTCTGAGGATCTGTCCTGGCATCTGAACACCTCAACTCTGTTTCAGAAAGCGCAACAGCGTCTTTACTTCCAAAGAAGACTAAAGAAAGTTCACCTATCCCCCAAGATCCTGACCAACTTTTAGCGCTGCATCATTGAGAGCCTCTTGACAAGCTCCATCACAGTGTGGTATGGCAGCACCACGGTGTGTGAAAAGAAATCACTGCAAAGGCTTGTGAAAACCACCCAACGCATCATCAGTACCCAACTACCTGCCATTGAGTCTCTTCATTGATGTCTGCGCAGAGCACACAAAATCATCTGGGACTCCTCCCACCCGAGTCACAAACTGTTCAACCTCCTTCCATCCAGGAGGAGAAACAGGTCCATCTGCACCAGAACCAGCAGGTTTAGGGCCAGTTTTTTTCAGTCAACCATAAATCTACTGAACTCTACACTACACCGCTAGGACACTCATGTCTTCCTACACTTACCACTTTACAGTTCTGCTCCACCCTGTACATTCTGTTAATATAATATTTTTCACTGTTGTACATTCTGTTATAATATAGTATTTTTTCACTGTGTAATATAATTAATGTACATATTGTCCACTTCATAGATTACACCTAGTTTATCTATCTATTTATGTACATTTATATATATTATATTTATACATACTATACTTATATATCTGTATAAACACTGTACATTATCTCTGTACATACATTGTACACAGTGTTGGGGAGTAACTAGTTACATGTAACGGCGTTACGTAACTTAATTACAATATAAATGTAACAGTAACTCGTTACAGTTACTTAGAAAAATATGTGATTAAATTAGTTACTTATGAAAATGTTAAAGATTACAAATAGAGTTACATCTGAATATTTTCTTTAAAAAACTAGCATTTGTTGAATGATATTAATTTGTTGATAGAGTTTGTTAAAGCGGTGCTATTCTGATGATTTTGATTGGTTCTCTGGTTTGAATTTGTGGCGCGTCTGCCAATTACATTAATCCACATTGCCGCTGAAAGCTTTAGGCTAATACACTGTCTGAGAGTTATCACCATGGCGAGTGATAAAAATACATTTCAGTCCTGGAAATTTAAAAATAATTTCATCCTGAAATCCGATAAGGGGCAAATATAACAGTTCAGTGGGAAATTTGTTTGCCGGCTGTTAAAATGCTTTCGACATCAGAGGCTTCAATGTTGAACCTGAGGAAGCATCTGCAGGTATGGAACCTAGCCTTTCTTTATTTAATAATATATTTAAAATGTAAAATTTTTGTCATTATTGTGAGTGTACAGAAATAAAAACAGACCCTTTAGTTTTGAATGATATATCACTCGTTTCTGTATAATAAAAAGTGACAGAGTGGTCAGTAGATTTACTGTAGCTGCTATGTGGAAAAAATCCACTAAAATGCGCCTGCGCGTTCATCGAGCCCATAGTGTACTCAAGACCTGTATTCAAAACGTTCAGAACAAATTACCTAATCTGCTAGCCATGGGTGACTCTAGGCCATTTTAAAGCCCCCCTAACATTTTCTACTCAGCCCCCCTAAAATTCTGTGATTCCCCATAAACTGTACACGAATAATTGATCGCCTCAGTCCCCTTTAAATTTCATATGAAAACGCCGGGAGACTTCGGCTCTTCCCGTCTTTCAGCGCGTTCTCGATCAGAGCGAGGATCAGAGGACAAGTGTGTGTGTGTGTGTGTGTGATCAGGAAGACTTGTATTTGGCTTGTTCAGTACTCAAATGTTATACACATCTGTGCAATACAGTGGAATGCTGCAATAAGTTTACCATTGGGGGCTGAGCCCCCCTTAAATGAAAATCCTAAAATCGTCCCTGCTGCTAGCTACCTTTACCAGGCACTTCTTTAAAAATAAAGAAAATATATAGCTCACATTTTAACTCCTTGAAAATGTGTTGGTAATGTCAGATCTAATATAACTTAGTTATTTTAGCACTGTAGCATACATTATGATGACTCTTTTCAGATTATGTTTTTTTTTTTCAAGGCATTGTTACTTGCCAGTGGGTCCTGTCGTAGCTATGCAAAGGTTTGATTCCTAAAACAATATTAGAGAATTTTTGTTATGAAGTCTGTTTTTTTGGTGGCTGTGCTTGAAATTAAATGAACATAATCTTAATTCAAGTGATGAAAGATTTAAAATTCTAACAGTAAACAGAGTTGAGTACTACTGTAAGATTAACCCTGCCTGGTATAAATGTTTGGAAATGATTTCGTTGACAATATCCGTTAGAAACTTAAAAGTAATAAAAAGTAATCAAATGTAATCAGTTACTTTACTTTTATAAAGTAATTGAAAAGTTACACTGCTTATTACATTTTAAACAGAGTAACTTGTAATCTGTAACCTATTACATTTCCAAAGTAACCTACCCAACACTGATTGTACATAATGCACACATTTGTGCACAATTATAATTACACCTGTCACTTTATCTGCTGTAAATACTACTTGCACATACCTCTCTATGCACACTCTGACAGATTTATTTATAGATGTACATATTTACATATTTATCTGCACAATTTCTACTATTTGCACTTCTGGTAGATGCTAAACAGCATTTCGTTGCTATGTACCTGTACTTTGCAATGACAGTAAAGTTGGATCTATCTACCTATCTATCTATCTATCTATCTATCTATCTATCTATCTATCTATCTATCTATCTATCTATCTATCTATCTATCTAGCAGTGTGAGAATGACAGTAAGATTGGGGGAATGTGGTAAAGGTGTTTCCATACTTAGAGGACACTTTGCATTGGCAGCACATGCTTCAGTGCTCTGGGAGTGTTTATAGCGCTGTGACTTTAACACTTCATGACTGAGAGCTGCTGCTACAGCAACTTCACCCACAGCTACCATGACTTTCATCCCCGTCTTCATCTGGACACTGATCCTCTGGACTCAAGGTCAGACACTGCTTCATATTTTATCTCTACAATGATCTGTTCATACTAATACACTTATTGTTTCTATTAGAATATTTCAGTTTCATGCTGCGTTATTGTGTATTTTTCAGAATGCAGAGGTCAAGCCACAGTAACTCAGACTCCTGCAGTGAAATCTGCTCTTCCAGGAGAAACAGTCACCATCAACTGTAGAACCAGTCAGGCAGTGTATCATCACAGCTCATATGGTCACTGCTTACACTGGTATCAGCAGAAACCTGGAGAAGCTCCTAGACTCCTGATTAAGTTTGCAAATCAGCGAGAGTCAGGTATTCCAGCTCGTTTCAGTGGCAGTGGATCTGGATCTGATTTCACTCTGACCATCAGTGGAGTCCAGACTGAAGATGCAGGAGATTACTACTGTCAGAGTAGGCATGAAATCTCTGGCTACTGGATCACACAGTGTTATAGAGTCGTACAAAAACCTCCCTCAGTCAGATTGTAGAGAGACTGAACTGCTGCAGCTGGGAGAGACTGCAGGTGCTGAGTTGGAGGATGTGATACGACACAATGACACTCTGTGGAGGAGAGGAACCACACCACACTAACTCACAACTCACATTAGAGATCTCTCAATAGTCATCACACCACACTACACACAGTCCATCACATCCACTACTTTTGTAGTTTTCTACAATCATGGTGGTTACTGTCACAATTGAAAACATCACAGGTTTACAAATATCAAGTATCTTATTATAAAATCCATTTCTCTTTCATATGATTCCCCACACATTCACTCCAACTGTCCTGCTCACAAAGACTGGTTTTCATACAGGTTTTTGTGTACATCTTTTCATGAATGGGTCTTGTAGCAAAATCCAATTATACCTCATGAAAACACATTCCAACTTAATGGCCATGTTTCCATTTTTCCTGATATTGTCTTACTAATAAGTGTTAGTTTTGTACTGATGTTTGGACACACTGACTCACTGTGGTGTTTAACTCCAGAGTATCAGAAAATATGAAAGGTAAAATTAATTCTTATCATAATCTGGGGTTAGGGTTAGGGTAACTGTAAGAATCCTGGATAAGTTAAATTAATGAACAAATAAATGATGTTAATTTGTGTATATAGTCCTCAGCTTATGTCTAGTCTGGGCTAGAAGGACATCAGTCTCAGCTGCATGTCTTCATAGAATTCTGTGTTATTTTTCTCATTATTGTTGTTGGTGGTGTTCTTGATTACTTAAAGTTAAAAATAATCATTTGTAAGCAATTTTCTAGACATATACCAAAATGTCTATTTCAGTAAGAGGGGTGTTTTACTCTTAAAGATGTTTGACGAGTTCAGAGGACGAGGTTTGAGACGCCACCTCTCATCTATTTACATTACTTTTCTATCATGTTTACTCCATCAGTTCACATCAATCAGTTCACTACATGCTGGTTGCAGTGGAGCTCCAACAGTCCCATTCCTGATTGATGGACCTTCCTGGTGTTGATGTTTCAGGGTCTGGTGCATGTCTTTTAGGTGTGGGTCAAGCACAGTGTCCTTCAGTCTGTTGGCTTGTGTCAGTGGTGAAGGACTTTACTCTGCTCTGGTCCTTCAGCTCTCTGTAGTGCTGCTGTTCTCTGCAGTCTGATCACCTCATGACTACAGCCTCATGGTGTGGAGTTTGGGGTGGTGTTGCTCACTGACACTGTGACCAACTGAATCATTGAGATTTATTCACAGCAACAGAGGACCCAACTAACCATTCTGATGTTGTGGGAATTCCACTAACCAAATAAAAATTACTCTTAATATTGTCATAAATTTGTTATTTTAGTACAGTATGAGTAATCTACAGAGATATAATCATGGTTAAAAAGGTTTAATTTCCATAACCACTGTGTTAGTATTTGATTATTTCATGGGGCTTGGAAAGTATCATAAGCTTTTGCATAATTTATTAGAAAAGAAAATTCTTTACATCTTCAATCTTCACTCAAACACATTTTCACTGAGTATTTCTCTCAATTATTTCTTACTTCAAAATACAGCACATATAAAAATTATAAACCCAAAGCTCTGTGTGAAAGTATAGAAAAAAATGGCATTGGAGAATTATTATTATTATTATTATTATTATTATTATTATTATTATTATTATTATTATTATTATTATTATTGTTATTATTATTATTATTATTATTATTTGTTTTTCTCATGAATGATCAGGTTCTACAGCAGATACTGAGACAGATGCATTGGTGATTTGTGTATGATGTGTTTAATCAACAATATAAAGCAAGCGTGTTTACTGATTCAAAAGCTTTTATTAATAATTCAAAGCAGGACATTGCAGTGATCCACACACTTAACACATATTTAGGTGATAATTAAGAAGAAGAGCTGAGTTAAACTGAGGAGTGTGTGAGCTCACATGTTAATAACACAAATGAAATGATGAGAGAGGATGATTTGAGCAGTAAAGGCCACATGTACCACACAGTGAAGCAGTAGAAGGTGAGCTGAGTAAAGTGTGTGTGATCTCACAGCTCTGAGCACTGCTCTGTGTTCACTGTGCTCACCACAGTAGGTTGGTTGTCTTTGGAGGCCTCACAGGTCACCACCTTGTTCCTCCACTGCTCCCGGTGGAGGCTCAGTGTGCTGCTCCAGCTGTAGAGGCCGTCAGCGTTCAGAACGGAGGTGCTGCTGCTTTCCCCCGAGCTCCAGCTGCTGCCATCAACCTTCCAGCTCAACTTCCAGTCCGAGGGGAAGCCCTTGTAGGCCACACACATGAGTGTGACCTTCTCCTGCTGCAGCTCCACACTGGAGGGGGGCAGCACCGTCACACTGGGCTGGGTGACACCTACACACACACACAGAGGTGAGACAGGAATGGACAGCTGTCAGTCACTCAGGCTTTGTTTCAGCTCACTGTGTGTGTTTCACTTCCCTTTATATCTTACAGAGCAGAACTGAGATCAGTGGAGCATCACAAACGTTTCACATTCAATTCAAATACTTTTACATCTTACAGCTATAATGATTTATATTATTGTGAACATTAAAAGTTCAAATTTAATTGTACTGTACCTTCAATAATAAGAAATATTAAACATATTTTATAATGTAATTAAACAGCATTTAAAGTAAAACAAATTTATAATTTAAATAAATTCATTCTAGCCTTCAGGTCATCTGTTCATAAAGTCAGAGTCTCTGAGATATTAAATGTAGTTAGAATAATTGAGTGAAACACTGTGACTAATTTGCACAAACAATAATATATGTTTTGGTTGTAAATTTACTATAAATTAAAATGAACTATTAGAACTGTAGTGAGATACATTTTGAGAAACATCTAATATAAGTTAAATTTCAGAAACAAAATGACTTTATCCTGACTTCACATTTCATTAAAGGGAATTTAAAGACAAAAAAACCCCTATGGACTATAATCTTTTTACTTTTTATGAAGAATCTGAACACACTCCATTTCAGTAATTAATAAACAGGTTACTTACGGCCTACAGACAGTTTGGTTCCTCCACCAAAAGTGTGCCACAGTGATACATTCCTATGAAGCCGTCATACAAAAACCTGTCACACTACAGTGAATACACACACACACACACACACACACACACACACACACACACACACACACACACACACACAAACAGAGTTAACTAATTGTGGTTATATTTGCAGAACACAATTGTAAGATTAATGATTTCCGCAATAGTAAAATAAATCAGTAGTTAGTCCTAACTCCTGAAAATCTCCATGAAATGAAACGGATATTCAAGTTTCAACTTTTCTCTCCAATTAATTTATTTATGCAATTTTGACCTAAACGTATTTTCCAGAAAAGCTCCATCAGACTCCAGAAACAAAATTCACACAATAACTCTGTAGTAGTGTGAGAATGACAGTAAGATTGTTGGAATGTGGTAAAGGTGTTTCCATACTTAGACGACACTTTGCATTGGCAGCACATGCTTCAGTGCTCTGGGAGTGTTTATAGCGCTGTGACTTTAACACTTCATGACTGAGAGCTGCTGCTACAGCAACTTCACCCACAGCTACCATGACTTTCATCCCCGTCTTCATCTGGACACTGATCCTCTGGACTCAAGGTCAGACACTGCTTCATATTTTATCTCTACAATGATCTGTTCATACTAATACACTTATTGTTTCTATTAGAATATTTCAGTTTCATGCTGCGTTATTGTGTATTTTTCAGAATGCAGAGGTCAAGCCACAGTAACTCAGACTCCTGCAGTGAAATCTGCTCTTCCAGGAGAAACAGTCACCATCAACTGTAGAACCAGTCAGGCAGTGTATCATCACAGCTCATATGGTCACTACTTCAGCTGGTATCAGCAGAAACCTGGAGAAGCTCTTAAACTCCTGATTAAGTTCGCAAATCAGCGACAGTCAGGTATTCCAGCTCGTTTCAGTGGCAGTGGATCTAGATCTGATTTCACTCTGACCATCAGTGGAGTCCAGACTGAAGATGCAGGAGATTATTACTGTCAGAGTGGACATGCCATCTCTGGCTACTGGTTCAGACAGTGTTATAGAGTCGTACAAAAACCTCCCTCAGTCAGATTGTAGAGAGACTGAACTGCTGCAGCTGGGAGTGACTGCAGGTGCTGAGTTGGAGGATGTGATACGACACAATGACACTCTACCACACTAACTCACATCTCACATTAGAGATCTCTCAATAATTATCACACCAAACTGAACACAGTCCATCACAACCAACAGTTTAACATAAATAGTTCTGCAATTTTCTATTTATCACAACTCTAACACTAATCCTACCCTCAGTACATTCTCTAATTCTGACCCAGAATCAATCCCTGTTCTTAATCTGGTCTCAGCCTCAGTCTCTGTCTTGTGCCTGTTTCAGGTTACACTCTGGTCCTGATCTGGACTCTGACTCAGTCACTGGTGTAACTCCTCTTGACCCTGAACCTGCTGTTCATTCTCTTTATTTCCTAGTGCAGACTGAGACCTGGTTTGCTGCAGAGGATTCAGGGACACTGTGTGTCTCACACTATTACACACCTCTTGTACTGTCTCATCTTAAACAATTTCATTCTTTCAATTCGTTTCTGTCAAAAATTAATCTGATCCAGCGGTCATCCTACTGAGACCTCATCACTTCCTCTACTTTTAGACTGAAACCTCCCTTCAGACAAGCCTCCTGTCCTCCTGCCTGCCGTCATTCTCTTGAACTCCTTTAACATGACCATCAACAGCTTCCCTCTAACACACAATGGTTGACATGTTGTGGACTTGGTCTTCATCCACCCATCATCCATTCCTGCCTGACCTACCACTATCTAGTTTAACCCCTCCCAGACTTCCTGAATGCTCCACTCTTTCTCTTCTTCCTCCATGGCTTTCCTCATCCTCTGGTTCTGCACAGATCTCATGATGTCTGGCAGAAATCTCATCATGGCAGTTCATCAGCTGAAACTAAATCTCAGTAAGACTGAGCTGCTGTATATCACTGAAGAAGCTTCTCCATGTCAGGATGCTGTGCTCTCTGAGTTACACCATCTGACCTTCTCTCTTCATATTAAGACTCTTCTCTGACTTGGCCCCCAGGTGGAGGAATGAACTTCCTCTGGCTGACTGAAAAGCTGATTCACTATCTGTCTTCAAAGAAAGACCAATTCCCTTCAAACACCAAGCACTAAAATGAGAATTTATTAGAAAACCTCATCTTCTACTGTTGCTGTGCTGCTGTACTAACTTAAGCTGTCTCCTCTAACAGGGATTTAGCTTCATAATATTTTATTAGTCAGTGAGGATGTGTTTTTGGAGATTACAAAGCAGTTCTACTTTTGTAAGTGACTCTGGATAAAGCCATCTGATAAATGCTGTAAATGTAAATATTCTCAAGACAGAGAGTGCATTACTACTTCCTGTGCTGTCTTGTGCCTCAGGTCTCCTTCATGCCTGGTGCAATATTGAATCAGGAGACATATAGCATGGAGGTGTGGCTCTAATATAATCTGATTCCTCCATTAATGACCCAGCTTTATCCATGACCCCTGACCATTCTATATCTGTTCCTGTCATTACAGAAGTTGTACCTGTATCTATGTTAGATGTAGCACATTACGCACACTTCAACTAAAGTTAAATAGTTATTTTTATCCTTGAATGACTGATTTATTGCTTTTATCTAAAAGTGATTAAAATATATCCCATATTCCATGAATTTTACATCATCAGGACCTTCAAAATTGTCCTAAAATCAGACAACATTCCTGTAAGTATCTGCTTACTAGTCAAGTCATGATTAACTCAGAGCAGTCTGTTGTATCTGGGCCATGATGATGCTGATAGACTCATCACTACATGAACAAGACTGAATAAAGATTAAAGAATCATTTGAGCTCTTTCTGTATATTTCATTCATTTTTTCCTTTCTTTATTTCATCGCAATAGTTCATTTCTGTTCTAGTTTCTGGGTTCTAATTTAAGGATGGATCTGTCTACGTTCTCTGTGTCAGTGTCTTGACCCTTATTATAGATTACGACTACAAGTATTACTCAAATTTAAAAAAAAAAAAAAAAAAAGCGCACTAGATGTTTCATTGTTATCAAAGTTGCTATTTTCCATTAAAAGAGATCATCTGACATGTTTTTTCATACATCAGTTTATTCTTTGATGTATTTTATTGAAATTTGTTAAATAAGAATTGAAAGTGTTCCTCCTCCCATGGTTGTATATAAAGAGGCAGACTGACATGTAATACATACAGATTTGCATGAAGAGCTCTGAGACCCAGAATAGATCACCACTTTCAGCAGATGTTCATGGTTCTTCAGCTAAACTCACTCAAGCACAACACACAGCGCTGCACTCGACCTGCTGTTAAAGGTGCTGTTCCAAATCACTGCCAAAGACACTTCACTAATGAAAAAGGAGACCTGCTTTCCACATTGAAGCTTTATTTCAGCAGAGCTACACCACTGACATCACCTCAGACTGCTAAGCATGGTTTAAAGGGTACACTTGAATTCTAGTGGACTTCACAGCGGCTCTTTCGGAACGAGGCGACCTGAGTGGTGTCGTGGTGGGAGACGGTACAGCCGAACACCTCAGCCTCTTCCTAGCGTTCTTTGCTGAGCGTCAGGGTGCTGATGCGGCTGTAGATGCCGTTCTTCTGTGCTTCATTTACCTCAGCACCATCCACAGTCCAGCTCAGCAGCGCCCCCTGTAGCGAATAGGCCGAGAGCAGGCAGAGCAGTGAGGCCGTTCCCTCAGAGCACTGCAGAGAGGAAGGAGGGCTTCACCATTGGACCAGCTGCAGAACACACAAACACAATTAGATTAATGTTAATGTGAACTCTCATACTGAACATGGTGATATTTGGTCCTTCAGTTTAACAGCTGTAGAGCAGATGCAGTAGTTTATCTGGACATCATACAACAGGACAATTCTGATAACATTATCCAACCAAACTGCAGCTCAACAAAATCTCCATCTATTAAAACACACCGTGCTTTAACCATCACACCATGGTAAAGTCATCTCTGTTCAATTTTTTAGATAACCTTATTTATGGGTTATAATTTAAATGGGAAATCAACATTAAAACATTAACAAAAATAAACTGTTAAACAAATTTCCATTGTGAGAGTAACGCAAAGCAAAAATCAAATCCAACATTTCACATGAACCTTAAAAAAATGACAAAAGCATTTATAGAATCAGCTCTCCTATTCACACCACATTTCACTTTGCTCTATTTTATAGAAGACCCATTTCTATATCTAAATTTCAGTATTATTTTGCAGTAAATCTATCAATTACTTTGTTTGAAAATCAATGAAATGACGCTATGTACCTTTTGTTTAAATGCTCATTTCATAATGAGTTTGGTTCCTCCACCAAAAGTGTACCACAGCGATACATTCCTATGAAGCCATTGTACAAAAACCTCTTTCACACTACAATGAACACAGTTCAATAACTTGTGAGAGTTAAAGAACAACTATTTGATTGAAGATTTTTACATGAGTAAGTTCTTAGTCACTCTGCTGTTTAAACTTGTAACTCAGGAGTTCACCGAATCACACCACCTCATGTTCTCTCCTCATATTGCATTAAGCTCTGAACATGGCCCTAAGGTGGACAAATGAACTTTCTCTAGCTGACTGAAAAGTTGAATCATTGTCTTCACTGACCAACTGCCAACACAAAGCATTAAACACAGCATTAAATGACAAATCTCATCTTTTACTGTTGTTGTGCTGCTGTAAGAACTAATGCTAACTTCTCTAACAGGGAGTCTTGATATTTTATTCGACCCTCAGGGTGTGTTTGATGGAGATTACAAAGCACTTCTACCTCTGTATCTCAATCTGGATAAGGGCATCTGCCAAATGCTGCAAGTGTAAATATTAATGGAATAGCTGGTGTTCCCGGAGTCTTTGGAGGACGGTTCTGACATGAACAACATGTTTGGTCTCGTTACGAGAGTACACCAGAATGTCGATGTAGACGATGACGAAGCGATGTAGGTACTCTCGGAACAGTTCATTCATGTAGCCCTGGAAGACTGATGGTGCATTAACCAGACCGTATGGCATCACTAGGTATTCGTAGTGGCCTGTAGGGGTTACGAAAGCTGTCTTCCACTCGTCCCCCTCACGGATCCCGATCAAATTATAGGCGCTGCGTAGGTCGAGCTTGGAGAAGATCCAGGCTCCTCTCAGTTGTTTGAGGGCGGCAGGAACAAGTAGAAGGGGATACCGATATTTAACGGTGACCTGGTTGAGAGCATGTTAATCAATACAGGGACGGAGTCCTCTGTCCTTCTTGGCCACGAAGAAAAAGCTTGAGGCAGCTGGGGACTTAGAAGGACGGATATATCCTTGCCTTAGAGCCTCTCGAATGTAGTCCTCCATGGCCTGGTGTTCCGGCAGGGACAGGGAGTATATTTTGCCTAGTGGCACGGGGGCATCAGGAAGAAAACACAAAACACGTCTTGGTAGTCCAAGTATTGCGGAGGAATGGAAGGAAGCCGTTTTTGGTGCGGGCTCTAGATGGATGTGGATTGTAGGGATAAGGAGGGAGTTTTGGGAACCTGAAGCGGGAGGTTAGGAAAACAATGATTGAAGGAGTGTTCTCCCCACTTCAGAACCTCTCCAGTGGCCCAGGAAATGGTAGGGGAGTGCCCCATAAGCCAAGACCGTCCAAGGATTCTCCCCGAAGTGGACCTCTCTAGAACCAGGAAATAACTTCTGAGTGAAGAAAGCCGATCCTCATGTGGAGCGGCCCCACGAAGGAGTGCACTGTCCCCCACCCCAGGGGTCTACCGGTGATGGAGTGGATGCGGTAGTGGACGGGGTTAGGGCTCTTCTTGAGGCCCAACTGGTGGCAAAGGTCAGTGGAGATGAAATTGCCAGCTGATCCAGAGTCTAGGAGCGTGTGAACTGTAATGGGAGAGGAGCCACAAATCAGTTCTACAGGCGTGGTGAGTGGTTTTAAATGAGTAGAGGAATAAGTGATCGTACTCACAGCTGGGCGTACCGGGTGTGTGGGACATGCAGGCAATGCATGTCCCGGTTGGCCGCAGTAGAGGCAGAGACCCTGGGTCAGCTGGCGTTGTCTCAGAAGGTGGTTAGCAGGGCACTTTCTTCCCACCCACTGGCAGCAGCTAGAGTGCGGAAATGCAGAGTATAGTCATTAATGGAGCGTGTACCTTGTTTCAGGTGGTAGAGTTGCTCTCCCACACTCATATCCCATAAGGGTTTGCCGAAGACCTCTCTGAAGTGAGCGACGAAAACGTCAACAGACTGAAGAACTGGGCCATTCTGCTGCCAGAGGGACTCAGCCCAGTGGAGTGCTTTCCCAGTCAGAAGCGAGATGAATGCAATCTTTGCCCCGTCGGTGTGAAAGCGGTGGGGTTGCATCTCCATGGCTAGTTGACACTGAAGCAGGAAACCACTGCAATCCTCTGCCGAACCAGAGTAGGAAGAGGGCGTGGCCATCGTGCCGGCGAGGTATGCCACTTCCGGGTTCGGCGGTGGACGCGCAGCCGCGGTAGAGTCAGCAGCAGCCGCGGGCTGAGATGCGGTGGGAACCGTAGTGGTAGTGGGCTAAGCACTCCCTGCAGCGCACTGACCAGCTGGTGGATGATGTCAGCGGCTGTTGGGTCCATACTGTTCTACGGTCTGGTCTTCTGTCACTAAAACACCAGAGGAGAACAGGCAATGGAGTATTAAGTTTATTGGAAACAGAAAACGGGTGGAAAGAGGGACAGTGGAGAATACTCAGCTTTACGGAGGAGACTGTGAGGCGGAGCTGGAGGTAGATGATGCTGTGCACGGAGGTGAGTTGAGTGAGTAATCGTGGAGGAGAAAAAAAAAAAAAAAAAGGAGGAGAAGGTAGTAGTCGGGGCAAAACGGGAAGTAGCGGTAGCTATGGTGCTAAAGCTCACGAATGTCAGCGCTATAAGGAGTCGGTGTCTAAACCAGACCAGACGGGGAAGTAGTGGAGAGAGTGCTCTTAAATAGGAGAGTGGAGGAAAGAAACTAATGAGGTGCAGGTGAACTCAATCAGTATTCGGGAGCGTGAGTGCGCTGGTGCGGGGTCGGGTCCGGCATGCCTGTGACAGAGAGGTGGCAGCCTTCCACTTAAATAAAAGAGAACGCCTGGCCAGGAGGGATGCAAAAGACAATAATGAACGTTTAGCTGGGGTTAGACGCCTATCATCCTCTCCAATAAAGCCAAAAAGAGCAACCAGGGGGTCTGGTTCAAGATTGCAACTCAGTACGCAAGACAGGATTTGAAGGACATCCCTCCAGAATTTTTCCAAATTAGGGCATGTCCAGTACATATGAATGAGAGACGCCTCTCCACTTTTACATTTATCACAGCAAGGATCGACATGTGGGTAGAAGCGAGAGAGCTTAACTTTGGAGAAATGAGCCCTATGTACAACGTTAAACTGTAATAAGGAGTGACGAGCACATAAGGAGCTTGAGTTGACGACAGTGTCAGATTTAGTTCTCTTTCCCAAGCAGTTTTAATTTTATTCAAAATGGTTTAACTCAAACCCATTAATATGCCATAAATAGTGGATATTAGGCCTTTAAACAGTCTATCTATAATAGATTATCTATAATATTTGCATCCGGAGCCTCAGAGAAGTATAGTATCAAAGAGCTAATGAAGTGTCTTATTTGCAAATATCTGAAAAAGTGAGATTTGGAAAGATTAAACCTTTGGGACCGCTGTTCAAACAATGCAAACTTATGATCAATAAAAAGATCTTTTCAAAGCTTAATGCCTTTACTGTGCCATTCTTGAAATACCGAATGTTGTAAAGAAGGTTGGAAGAGATGGTTAGATACAATAGGGCTGGAGAGAGAAAAGCCCAAAGTACGACTGTACTTTCTGACCTGAGCCCACACTCTCAGAGTTTGCCTAATAACTGAATTATTGATTGATTTAATTGAGGGGAGGGGGCGTGCAGATCCACGAAGTACAGACACAGAGAGGTTTTTGACAGAGTTTATCTCCATTTCCACCCAGGCAGGCCGATTAGGTTGGTTATGGAAATATGCTCAAAAGGTGAGAGAACGAATGATTGCTGCCCAGTAGTATAAACGAAAATTGGTTACAGCCATGCCACCATCACTTTTAAATCTGTGAAGTAGGGACTTATTTCAATCAAGGATGCTTACCTTTCCAAAGGTAAGTTGATATAATTGAATCCAATGCATTGAAGTAAGATTTGGGAATAAAAACAGGAACAGACTGAAAAAGATGTAAGAATTTAAGGAGAATATTCATTTTAATTACATAAATTCGGCCCACCAGGGACATGGACAGTGGTGACCATTGTCCCAAGTTCCTTTTTGTTTGATTTAGCAACCCAGCAAAATTTTCTTTAAAAAGGTACTTATGTTTTCTTGTCACTGTGATACCAAGATAGGTAAACTGGTATTTCACTATCTTAAAAGGGAGGTTGTGCATTTCTGTTGTCAGTGCTTCACTATTTAACAGAAACAGTTCGCTTTTGTGCAAATTCAGTTTATATTCCGAAAAAAGACCAAATTTAGTGAGCAGTGACAGCAAAGGTGGCAGAGAGGTGGCAGGATCTGATATGAAAAGTAAAAGATCATCTGCATAAAGGGAGACCTTATGTTCTTCTCCCTGCCTCCAAATCTCAGATATATCCCTACAACTACGAAATGCAATTGCTAATTGCTCAATAGCAAGGTTAAAAAGCAATGGACTCAGAGGACATCCTTGACGAGTTCCCCGCTGAAGGCTGAATGGTTGAAATTGCTGTGAATTCATCAGGACTGAAGCGACAGGGCTTGAATATAATAATCTGACCCAAGTGATAAAACTTGTTCAAAACTGAATTTTTCTAAGACCTTAAATAAATACTCCCATTCCACACAGTCAAAGGCTTTTTCAGCATCCAAAGAGAGGACACACTCGGGAATCCCATCTGACGGGGTGTACAAAATATCCATAAGGCGCCAAATATTAAAGTAACAATGACGGTTTTTGATAAAGCAGGGTCTGGTCCTCAGATATTATTGAGGGTTGAACATTCTCTAATCTTCAAGCTTGGACTTTAGCAAGGATTTTAACATCCACATTAAAAAGAGAGATTGGTCTATATGAAGAGCACTCTGTTGGCTCTTTGCTATAGGGGTGATTTGAGCCTCATTAAATGATGCTGGCAATTTACCTCGCTTAAACCACTCTGATAAAACCAAAGCTAGTTGTGGTGCATGGAATGAGGAGAATGATTAAGAAAATTCTGCAGGGAACCCATCAGGACCCGGAGTTTGCATTGATGAGATAGCTGAGATTATTTCCTCTTGTGATATGGGCTCTTCTAATCTTTATCTAAAATCAGGGGACAGTATTGGGATATTTAATTGAGTCAGAAAATTCTCAACTGAACTATGGTCCTCTGGGAATTCAGAGGTATATAATCGAGAGTAAAAATTTGTAATAATATTAGATTAATATTAGAGTGATCAGTAGTTATGCCACCATTCTCCATTTGAATTTTTGTTGTGTTGCTGTGCTCTAAATTCTCTTAACTGATTATCTAATCGTTTCCCAGATTTGTCACCATGAATGTAAAATTGGCTCCTACTCTTTAATAACTGGGGTTCAATTAAATGTGTTGAGATGAGTTTGAATTTAGTTTGCAATTCTACATGTTTTTTTTTTTATAGACATTAGGGTTTTTAAATAGAGCATATTGTCGTTCTGTTTCTTGGATTTGGTCGACCAATTCTTTTCGCTCTTTATATGCCTTCCTTTTCATATTTGCAGTGTATGAATTTATTTGTCCTCTAAGGTAGGCTTTCAGAGCATCCCAAACAGTTAAACTTGAAGCTTCAGATATATCATTTGTGTTTAAGAAAAAAACTATCCGGTCTTCCATAAATTTAATCTTTCATCTACCAATAAGGATGAATTAAAACGCCAATGTTTCTTAAATTGAGGGAGATCAGGGAGTGTCATAGACATAACAACTGGAGCATGATCAGATATCACGATGCTCTGATAAGCACAAGAGCCATTGGGATCAGTTGATTGTCTATAAGCAAATAATCGATTCTAGAAAATATGTCAGAGATACCATAACTGCAAAGATAAGACTGAAGTAGCATAGCAGATTTACTTAGTAGCATAAATAGCAGCATATAAATTAGCCAGCACTATGTTAGTATTAAATAATTTCCCTGAGACAATGATATAGCAACCAGACATGTCCGGAATAACATTATGGTGCTCAAAAGAGATGTTTGGGTTAATAAGAATTGAAACCCCCCTAGCTTTGGCCTGAAAGGTCGAGTGGTAGTGCTGCCCTCCCCAGTGTGACATGTGGCGAGAGTTATCAGAACTGTGAATGTCAGTTTCTTGTAAAAAGGCAATTGTAGTGTTAAGTTGTTTAAGGTGTGAGAGCACCATCCTTCTTTTGACCGGATGGTTTAGGCCCTTAACATACCAGCTCACAAAGTTTAAAGAACTATTCATTATCATTGAAAGAGAGTGCAGGTTGGTAAACATAGATTATATTGAAATGCCAAGTGTCATCTTTAAAACAAATGTGTAAAACACAAACATATGATTAGATAAACTGTCTAAACAGTTCTGACAAAGTACTGGCTTTGGAGATCCCACAACCCCCCACACCCCTTTCCTTCATACCCCACGTTTATACAAACCCGTCCCTGTACTCGGCTCGCTGGCTTAAAACTTCGGGAGCGTAATCTTCTATGACCCGGATCTGCTGGCTGCGATTTTCCAGTTTCCCTCTCCACCGTGCCTCCCAAATCAAAAGTTCTTTAATCTGGTACCGGTGTACACGGAGAATGACCGGGCAAGGTCTCTGTCCAGAAGCGGGTTTGGATGCAGGTATACGGTGGGCTCTGACAATCTCTGGTGGGGATGGGAGCATTTCACACAAAAATTTTGAAAAGAATTCAGTAAGGAGTCCACCATCAGTAGATTCTGGAAGGCCTAGAATACACCATTTATGTTTCCTGCTTCGGCCTTCTAGGTCTATGACTTTGGTCATTAACTTGGAGCTGCTTTCCCGAAGACCGGAGCAGATATTTTCCAACTCGCTTACATGCTGGCTCAGGTCAGCCGTAGCAAGTTCTAATGAAGGTAAGCTTTGACCATGGTCCTCTACTTTGGCTTGAATCTGGTCCAGTTTCTTTTCAAATATACTAAATGAAGATTTAAATTCAGCCGCTAATGCTACACGGTGCTTATCCAGCAGCTCGGAGATAGCCTCGACCGTTAAAACAGTCACAGAGTCATCCTCTTTCCCGGTTTTAACACTCGTAGTAGCCATTGTATGTCAAAAATAGGTGACCATAGGGTAGAGTATAAGAATATAATACCCTAAAAAGTAAACTTAACACACAAGAGCGGATAAAGGAGTGAAGAAATTAAGTGTTAATCGGAGTGTCTATTTTCCACATCTACTCATTGCGGTTGCTGACCGGAAGTCACATCATTCAATTCTTTGGTCATTTTCTGCACTTATGGTGCTTACTGTCACAATTAATAACATCATGGCATTACAAAAATCATGTTAATCCAATTTATTTCTGTTCTATCTGAACCCCTACATACCTACTCCATCTATAATATCCTGCTCATAAAGACGTTTTTCATACAGTTACTTGGTCTTTCCACACAGAGTTAACCCAGAGAATGCTGCTGGACCAGATAACATACCTGGCAGAGTGCACAGAGGATGTGCAGAACAGCTAGTCTTCACTGACATTTCCAACATTCCAATGAGCAGTGCTGTCATACCAACAAGTCTCAAGACCACTACCATCTTCCCTGTGCCGAAGACATCTTCAGTGTCATGCCTCAATGACTATCATCCTGTCACACTCTCACCTATTGTCATGAAGTGCTTTGAGAGGCTCATCACAAGACCCACTGCAGTCCTCACTGGACCCCTTGCAGTCTGCATATCATGACAAGCACACCACATATGATGTGATTGTTACCACCCTCCATTTGGTACTTACCCATCTGGACACATATGTACGATTGCTGTTCATAGACTTCAGTTCAGCATTCAACATAGTCATTCCATAAGCATCTGACTGAAAAGCTGAGCCTGCAGGGCTTGAACACCTCCCTCTTTCTTTCACTTTCTGACTGGAAGACCTCAGTCAGCACAGATAAAGAGCAGCATGTCCAACATCACCACAATGAGCACTGAGGTCACTAAGGTCTGTGTGCTCAGTCCACTGCTGTTCACTCTGCTTACTCACAAGTGTGTGGCAACGCACAGCTCAAATAACATCAACAAGTTTACCCATGGCACAACTGTGGTAAGTTTCATCAGCAAGAACAATGAGTCAGCATGCAGAGAGGAGGTGAAACAGCTAACAGCCTAATGTCACCAACCTGTCTCTGAACATGGACAAGACAAAAAAAGATGGTTGTTAACTTCAGGAGAGAACAGAGTGGCCATTCTGTGCTGAACAGATCCTCAGTGGAGATCAATAGCACCAAATTCTTTGGTGTTCACCTGGCAGAGAATCTCACCTGATCAATATCAGCTTCATCACCAATGAAGCCCATCAATCTCTCTACATTCTGCAAAGCCTGAAAAAACCCCTATCCCACCCCCAGTCCTGATCACATTCTATAGGGGGGCTATTCAGAGCATCCTGAGCAGGCTTATCACTGCCTGGACCCCACAAACCCCTCACACACACCCCTGCTGTCTGAAAAAAGGTAACAAAGCATTTGAGCCAGTTTTTTTTCCAAATGCCATCAGACACCTCAACCACCATCTTTTGATAGATTTTGTGAAAACTGTTGATATGAAGTTACCTTGATGAAGTAGAAAGCATATGGTACTGTATATTTATTTTAAATGATTCATTTAACAAGAAAAGTGCCTTAAATACAAATTCTGCAAACTTTTTTTTTCCCGTCTACTAGTTTCAGTTCTGTTTGTAACGTCTGTAGTGAACATATTTTTTCTTTTTTTTTTTTTTTGCATTTTCCATGCTTCAGTGCTCTGGGAGTGTTTATAGCACTGTGACTTTAACACTTCATGACTGAGAGCTGCTGCTACAGCAACTTCACCCACAGCTACCATGACTTTCATCCCCGTCTTCATCTGGACACTGATCCTCTGGACTCAAGGTCAGACACTGCTTCATATTTTATCTCTACAATGATCTGTTCATACTAATACACTTATTGTTTCTATTAGAATATTTCAGTTTCATGCTGTGTTATTGTGTATTTTTCAGAATGCAGAGGTCAAGTCACAGTAACTCAGACTCCTGCAGTGAAATCTGCTCTTCCAGGAGAAACAGTCACCATCAACTGTAGAACCAGTCAGGCAGTGTATCATCACAGCTCATATGGTCACTGCTTACACTGGTATCAGCAGAAACCTGGAGAAGCTCCTAAACTCCTGATTAAGTTTGCAAATCAGCGAGAGTCAGGTATTCCAGCTCGTTTCAGTGGCAGTGGATCAGGATCAGATTTCACTCTGACCATCAGTGGAGTCCAGACTGAAGATGCAGGAGATTACTACTGTCAGAGTTACCACAGTGGTGGTGTGTTCACACAGTGTTATAGAGTCGTACAAAAACCTCCCTCAGTCAGATTGTAGAGAGACTGAACTGCTGCAGCTGGGAGAGACTGCAGGTGCTGAGTTGGAGGATGTGATACGACACAATGACACTCTGTGGAGGAGAGGAACCACACCACACTAACTCACAACTCACATTAGAGATTTCTCAATAATCATCACAGCACACTGCACACAGTCCCTCACATGTACTACATTCCTATTTTACTACAATCATGGTGCTTACTGTCACAATTGAAAACTTCACAGCTTTACAAATATCAAGTATCTGATTATCAAATACATTTCTGTTCTATCTCATCCCCCCAGACCTACTCCATCTAAACTATTCTGCTCTCAAAGACTGGTTTTCATACACTTTTGTTTGTGTGCATCTTTTCTTGCAGCTATGGGACTTGCAGTAAAATCCCATTGCACCTTATGAAAACACACAACATTTCCAATCGAGTGGTCAGGTTTCCTTTATTCCTGATATTTTACTGATATTTTATTCCTGATGTTTTACTCGTTTTGAACTGATGTTTGGACACACTGACTCACTGTGGTGTTTGACATTAACTCCAGAGTATCAGAAAATATGAAAAATAAAATTATTTCTAATCACAATCTAGATAAGTTTGATTTATAAACAAATCTGACATAAATTATGTTAATTTGTTTATAAAGATTATGAAGTTCTCAGATTATGTGTAGTCGGAGCTAGAAGGACATCAGTCTTAGCTGAATGTCTTCATTGAATTCTGTGTTATTTTTCTAATTAGTGTTGGTGGTGGTGTTATTGGTTCCATAAAGTAAACAATTATGATTTTTATGCATTTTTCTAGAAGCAGATATGCAGAAATAGACACCAAAATATCTTATGTCTTATTTCAGTAAGAGAAGTGTTTTACTCTTAAAGATGTTTAATGAGTTCTGAGGTTTGAGATGCCACCTTTCATCTGTTTACATTACATTACTATCATGTTTACTCCATCAGTTCACATCAATCAGTTCACTACATGCTGCTTGCAGTGGAGCTCCAACAGTCCCATTCCTGATTGATGGACTTTCTTGGTGTTGATGTTTCAGGGCCTGGTTCATGTCTTTTAGGTGTGGGTCAGGCACAGTGTCCTTCAGTCTGTTGGCTTGTGTCAGTGGTGAAGGACTTTACTCTGCTCTGGTCCTTCAGCTCTCTGTAGTGCTGCTGTTCTCTGCAGTCTGATCACCTCATGACTACAGCCTCATGGTGTGGAGTTTGGGGTGGTGTTGCTCACTGACACTGTGACCAACTGAATCATTGAGATTTATTCACAGCAACAGAGGACCCAACTAACCATTCTGATGTTGTGGGAATTCCACTAACCAAATAAAAATTACTCTTAATATTGATAGAAATTATATAATTTAGTACAGTATGAGTAATCTACAGAGATATAATCATGGTTTAAAAGGTTTAATTTCCATAACCATTCTGTCAGTATTTTACTATTTGATGGGGCTTGGAAAGTATCATAAGCATTTGTATAATTTATTTTGAAAAGAAAATTCTTTACATCTTCAATCTTCACTCAAACACATTTTCACTGAGGATTTCTCTCAATTATTTCTTACTTCAAAATACAGCACATATAAAAATTATGAACCCAAAGCTCTGTGTGAAAGTATAGAAAAAAATGGCATTGGAGAACTATTATTATTATTATTATTATTATTATTATTATTATAATCAGTTGTTTTTCTCATGAATGATCAGGTTCTACAGCAGATACTGAGACAGACGCATTGGTGATTTGTGTATGATGTGTTTAATCAACAATATAAAGCAAGCGTGTTTACTGATTCAAAAGCTTTTATTAATAATTCAAAGCAGGACATTGCAGTGATCCACACACTTAACACAAATTTAGGTGATAATTAAGAAGAAGAGCTGAGTTAAACTGAGGAGTGTGTGAGCTCACATGTTAATAACACAAATGAAATGATGAGAGAGGATGATTTGAGCAGTAAAGGCCACATGTACCACACAGTGAAGCAGTAGAAGGTGAGCTGAGTAAAGTGTGTGTGATCTCACAGCTCTGAGCACTGCTCTGTGTTCACTGTGCTCACCACAGTAGGTTGGTTGTCTTTGGAGGCCTCACAGGTCACCACCTTGTTCCTCCACTGCTCCGGGTGGAGGCTCAGTGTGCTGCTCCAGCTGTAGAAGCCGTCAGCGTTCAGAACGGAGGTGCTGCTGATTTCCCCCGAGCTCCAGCTGCTGCCATCAACCTTCCAGCTCAACTTCCAGTCCGAGGGGAAGCCCTTGTAGGCCACACACATGAGTGTGACCTTCTCCTGCTGCAGCTCCACACTGGAGGGGGGCAGCACCGTCACACTGGGCTGGGTGACACCTACACACACACACAGAGGTGAGACAGGAATGGACAGCTGTCAGTCACTCAGGCTTTGTTTCAGCTCACTGTGTGTGTTTCACTTCCCTTTATATCTTACAGAGCAGAACTGAGATCAGTGGAGCATCACAAACGTTTCACATTCAATTCTAATACTTTTTCATCTTACAGCTATAAAGATTTATATTATTGTGAACATTAAAAGTTCAAATTTAATTGTATTGTATAATGAATAATCAGAAATTCAGAAATAACTTTATAATATGAATAAACATCATTTAATAAATTACAACATATTTATCATTTAAATAAATTCATTCTCGGCTTCTGGTCATCTGTTCATACAGTCATAGAGTTTCTGAGATATTAAAGGTATTTAAAATAATTCAAGAGAAAATGTTACAGTAATTTGCACAAACAATAATATATGTTTCGATCATAAATTTAATGTAAATTAAAGTGAATTATTGGGACAATAGTCAGATACCTTTTGTGAAACCTCTAACATAAGTAAGAAATTGTGCAGAAATTTGAGAAACAAAATGATTTCATCCAAATGCCACATTTCATTTGAGAGAAATTTAAGAAACAGAATGACTTTATCCTGACATAACATTTCATTAAAGAGAATTTAAAGACAAAAAACCTAAGTATTATAATCGTTACAGTTTTTATGAAGAATCTGAACACACTCCATTTCAGTAATTAGTAAACAGGTTACTTACGGCCCACAGACAGTTTGGTTCCTCCACCAAAAGTGTACCACAGTGATACATTCCTATGAAGCCATCGTACAGAAACCTCTGTCACACTACAGTGAATACACACACACACACACACACACACACACACACACACACACACGCAAACACACACACACACACACACACCCACACACACACACACACACACACACACACACACACACACACACACACACACCCACACACACCCACACACACACACACACCCACACACACACACACACACACACACACACACACACACACACAGACACACACACACACACACACACACACACACACACACACACACACACACACACACACAGACACACACACACACACACACACACACACACACACACACACACACATACACACACACACACACACACACACAAAAAACAAAGTGAACTAATTGTGGTTATATTTACAAAAAAACACTGTATGATTAATGATTTCTTCATTAGTTAGTCCTAACTCCTTTCTAAGAAATGAAACACATGTGTCAAGTTTGAACTTCTCTCTCCAATTCATTTATTCATGTTTCCTAGACCAATTTAGCAGTATTTTCCAGAAAATCACCATCTGACTCCAGAAGTAAAATTCACACAACTCTGTAGTCAAACATGTGAAACACTTTCCTAACCAGAAGCCATGAATGAACTCTGAGATCCGCCTCTTTCTGAAAGCAAGAGATGCTGCTTTTAAATCCAGCAATGCAGAGGAACTACAGCAGAGGCAGAGCCAACCTGTGAAGGGGCATTAGGAAAGCCAGGCAGGCACATAAACTGGGTATCGAGGAGCACTTCCACTGCAACACCAACCCCAGACGCATGTGGAAAGGCATCCAAACCATCACTGACCACAAACCAACAATACAGTCTCTACCAACCAGTAATGCCGTCCTTCCAGTCGAGCTCAACCGCTTCTTTGCTCACTTTGACCAGGGCGTCATACACACCAGGAATGATGACTCCTCCATGGCTGATCTTCCAATATCACTCTCCACAACAGAGGTACACTCAGCACTGAGCAGAGTAGATCCACGTAAGTCAGCTGGCCCTGATGGCACACCCAGACGTGTGCTCAGGAGTTGTGCTGACCAACTGGTGCAAGTCTTCACTGACATTTTCAACCTGTCACTGGCCCAGGCCACTGGTCCAATATGTCTGAAGACTACAACCATCATACCAGTGCCCAACCATTCTTCTGTGAAGATTTCCGCCCTGTTGCACTCACCCCCATTGTTATGAAGTGCTTTGAGAAGCTGGTTCTAAGTCACCTCATAGCATTTCTCCCACCTACACTGGACCCAGACCAGTTTGCCTATCGCCCAAATAGGTCTACAGAGGATGCTATTTCCACTGCTCTTCATCTAGCTCTCACCCACCTGGACAATAACAATACATACATTCGGATGTTGTTCAGTGACTTCAGCTCCACATTTAATACAGTCATCCCTAGTAAACTGATCACTAAGCTCAGTGACCTGTGTATCTGCACATCCATTTGCAGCTGGATTATGGACTTTTTTAACAAATCGACTTCAGTCTGTAAGGTTGGGTAATCACTTATCCTCAACCCTAATCCCGAACACCGGCATCCCACAAGGCTGTGTGCTGAGCCTACTGCTCTAATCCCTGTTCACCCTTGACTGTGTTCCGCAACATAACTCCAACGTCTTCATCAAGTATGCAGATGATACCACAGTTGTTGGCCGAATCAGCAACAACGATGAATCGGCCTACAGGCAGGAGATCTAAAGACTGTCAGCATGGTGTTCCATGAACAACCTCACCCTCAACACCTCAAAGACCAAAGAGCTCATTGTGGACTTCCGGAAATCTAACAGCAGCAGACACTCCCCTATTTACATCAACGGGTCTGAAGTAGAGCGTATCTCCAGCCTTAAGTTCCTGGGTGTCCACATCTCTGAGGATCTGTCCTGGCATCTGAACACCTCAACTCTGTTTCAGAAAGCGCAACAGCGTCTTTACTTCCAAAGAAGACTAAAGAAAGTTCACCTATCCCCCAAGATCCTGACCAACTTTTAGCGCTGCATCATTGAGAGCCTCTTGACAAGCTCCATCACAGTGTGGTATGGCAGCACCACGGTGTGTGAAAAGAAATCACTGCAAAGGCTTGTGAAAACCACCCAACGCATCATCAGTACCCAACTACCTGCCATTGAGTCTCTTCATTGATGTCTGCGCAGAGCACACAAAATCATCTAGGGCTCCTCCCACCCGAGTCACAAACTGTTCAACCTCCTTCCATCCAGGAGGAGAAACAGGTCCATCTGCACCAGAACCAGCAGGTTTAGGGCCAGTTTTTTTCAGTCAACCATAAATCTACTGAACTCTACACTACACCGCTAGGACACTCATGTCTTCCTACACTTACCACTTTACAGTTCTGCTCCACCCTGTACATTCTGTTAATATAATATTTTTCACTGTTGTACATTCTGTTATAATATAGTATTTTTTCACTGTGTAATATAATTAATGTACATATTGTCCACTTCATAGATTACACCTAGTTTATCTATCTATTTATGTACATTTATATATATTATATTTATACATACTATACTTATATATCTGTATAAACACTGTACATTATCTCTGTACATACATTGTACACAGTGTTGGGGAGTAACTAGTTACATGTAACGGCGTTACGTAACTTAATTACAATATAAATGTAACAGTAACTCGTTACAGTTACTTAGAAAAATATGTAATTAAATTACAGTTACTTATGAAAATGTTAAAGATTACAAATAGAGTTACATCTGAATATTTTCTTTAAAAAACTAGCATTTGTTGAATGATATTAATTTGTTGATAGAGTTTGTTAAAGCGGTGCTATTCTGATGATTTTGATTGGTTCTCTGGTTTGAATTTGTGGCGCGTCTGCCAATTACATTAATCCACATTGCCGCTGAAAGCTTTAGGCTAATACACTGTCTGAGAGTTATCACCATGGCGAGTGATAAAAATACATTTCAGTCCTGGAAATTTAAAAATAATTTCATCCTGAAATCCGATAAGGGGCAAATATAACAGTTCAGTGGGAAATTTGTTTGCCGGCTGTTAAAATGCTTTCGACATCAGAGGCTTCAATGTTGAACCTGAGGAAGCATCTGCAGGTATGGAACCTAGCCTTTCTTTATTTAATAATATATTTAAAATGTAAAATTTTTGTCATTATTGTGAGTGTACAGAAATAAAAACAGACCCTTTAGTTTTGAATGATATATCACTCGTTTCTGTATAATAAAAAGTGACAGAGTGGTCAGTAGATTTACTGTAGCTGCTATGTGGAAAAAATCCACTAAAATGCGCCTGCGCGTTCATCGAGCCCATAGTGTACTCAAGACCTGTATTCAAAACGTTCAGAACAAATTACCTAATCTGCTAGCCATGGGTGACTCTAGGCCATTTTAAAGCCCCCCTAACATTTTCTACTCAGCCCCCCTAAAATTCTGTGAATCCCCATAAACTGTACACGAGTAATTGATCGCCTCAGTCCCCTTTAAATTTCATATGAAAACGCCGGGAGACTTCGGCTCTTCCCGTCTTTCAGCGCGTTCTCGATCAGAGCGAGGATCAGAGGACAAGTGTGTGTGTGTGTGTGTGTGTGTGATCAGGAAGACTTGTATTTGGCTTGTTCAGTACTCAAATGTTATACACATCTGTGCAATACAGTGGAATGCTGCAATAAGTTTACCATTGGGGGCTGAGCCCCCCTTAAATGAAAATCCTAAAATCGTCCCTGCTGCTAGCTACCTTTACCAGGCACTTCTTTAAAAATAAAGAAAATATATAGCTCACATTTTAACTCCTTGAAAATGTGTTGGTAATGTCAGATCTAATATAACTTAGTTATTTTAGCACTGTAGCATACATTATGATGACTCTTTTCAGATTATGTTTTTTTTTTTCAAGGCATTGTTACTTGCCAGTGGGTCCTGTCGTAGCTATGCAAAGGTTTGATTCCTAAAACAATATTAGAGAATTTTTGTTATGAAGTCTGTTTTTTTGGTGGCTGTGCTTGAAATTAAATGAACATAATCTTAATTCAAGTGATGAAAGATTTAAAATTCTAACAGTAAACAGAGTTGAGTACTACTGTAAGATTAACCCTGCCTGGTATAAATGTTTGGAAATGATTTCGTTGACAATATCCGTTAGAAACTTAAAAGTAATAAAAAGTAATCAAATGTAATCAGTTACTTTACTTTTATAAAGTAATTGAAAAGTTACACTGCTTATTACATTTTAAACAGAGTAACTTGTAATCTGTAACCTATTACATTTCCAAAGTAACCTACCCAACACTGATTGTACATAATGCACACATTTGTGCACAATTATAATTACACCTGTCACTTTATCTGCTGTAAATATTACTTGCACATACCTCTCTATGCACACTCTGACAGATTTATTTATAGATGTACATATTTACATATTTATCTGCACAATTTCTACTATTTGCACTTCTGGTAGATGCTAAACAGCATTTCGTTGCTATGTACCTGTACTTTGCAATGACAATAAAGTTGGATCTATCTATCTATCTATCTATCTATCTATCTATCTATCTATCTATCTATCTATCTATCTATCTATCTATCTATCTATCTATCTATCTATCTATCTATCTATCTATCTATCTATCTATCTAGTAGTGTGAGAATGACAGTAAGATTGGGGGAATGTGGTAAAGGTGTTTCCATACTTAGAGGACACTTTGCATTGGCAGCACATGCTTCAGTGCTCTGGGAGTGTTTATAGCGCTGTGACTTTAACACTTCATGACTGAGAGCTGCTGCTACAGCAACTTCACCCACAGCTACCATGACTTTCATCCCCGTCTTCATCTGGACACTGATCCTTTGGACTCAAGGTCAGACACTGCTTCATATTTTATCTCTACAATGATCTGTTCATACTAATACACTTATTGTTTCTATTAGAATATTTCAGTTTCATGCTGCGTTATTGTGTATTTTTCAGAATGCAGAGGTCAAGTCACAGTAACTCAGACTCCTGCAGTGAAATCTGCTCTTCCAGGAGAAACAGTCACCATCAACTGTAGAACCAGTCAGGCAGTGTATTATCACAGCTCAACTGGTCACTACTTACACTGGTATCAGCAGAAACCTGGAGAAGCTCCTAAACTCCTGATTAAGCTCGCAAATCAGCGAGAGTCAGGTATTCCAGCTCGTTTCAGTGGCAGTGGATCTGGATCTGATTTCACTCTGACCATCAGTGGAGTCCAGACTGAAGATGCAGGAGATTACTACTGTCAGAGTAGGCATGAAATCTCTGGCTACTGGATCACACAGTGTTATAGAGTCGTACAAAAACCTCCCTCAGTCAGATTGTAGAGAGACTGAACTGCTGCAGCTGGGAGAGACTGCAGGTGATGAGTTGGAGGATGTGATACGACACAATGACACTCTGTGGAGGAGAGGAACCACACCACACTAACTCACAACTCACATTAGAGATCTCTCAATAATCATTACAGCACACTGCACACAGTCCCTTACATCCACTATATTTGTAGTTTTCTACAATCATGGTGCTGGCTGTCACAGTTGAAAACATCATAGTTTTCCAAATCAAATATATGATTATAAAATTCATTTCTTTTATATCTGATCCCCCCACACCTTATACATCTAAACTATCCTGCTGTCAAAGACTGCTCAAAAACATGTATGGGCCTTGCAGCAAAATCCTACTGCCGTACCTCCTGAAAACACACAACATTCCTGCCTAATGGTCAGGTTTCCTTTTTTCCTGATATTGTCTTACCAATTAATGTTAGTTTTATACTGATGTTTGGACACACTGACTCACTGTGGTGTTTGACATTAACTCCAGAGTATCAGGAAATATGAAAGCTAAATTAAATACTTATCATAATCTATGGTTAGCATTAGGGTAACTTTAACAACCATAGATAGGTTTGAGTGATGAACAAATAAATGATGTTAATTTGTGTATGAAGTTCTCAGCTTGTGTCTAGTCTGGGCTAGAAGGACATCTGTCTCAGCTGCATGTCTTCATAGTATTCTGTGTTGTTTTTCTAATTAATGTTTGTGGTGGTGTTCTTGGTTCTTCAAAAGTAAACAAAATCTACTTCAAGCATTTTCAATAAGCTGATAGGCCAAAACAGACATCAAAATATCTTATGTCTTATTTCAGTAAGAGAGGTGTTTTTCTCTTAAAGATGTTCAGAGGACAAGGTTTGAGACACCACCTCTCATCTAGTTACATTACTTTTCTATCATGTTTACTCCATCAGTTCACATCAATCAGTTCACTACATGCTGGTTGCAGTGGAGCTCCAACAGTCTCATTCCTGATTGATGGACCTTCCTGGTTTTGATGTTTCAGGGTCTGGTTCATGTCTTTTAGGTGTGGGTCAGGCACAGTGTCCTTCAGTCTGTTGGCTTGTGTCAGTGGTGAAGGACTTTACTCTGCTCTGGTCCTTCAGCTCTCTGTAGTGCTGCTGTTCTCTGCAGTCTGATCACCTCATGACTACAGCCTCATGGTGTGGAGTTTGAGGTGGTGTTGCTCACTGACACTGTGACCAACTGAATCATTGAGATTTATTCACAGAAACAGAGGACTCCACTAAATAAACTGGCACTGGAGAACTATTATTATTATTATTATTATTATTATTATTATTATTATTATTATTATTATTATTATTATTATAATCAGTTGTTTTTCTAATGATTGATCAGGTTCTACAGCAGATACTGAGACAGATGCATTGGTGATTTGTGTATGATGTGTATAATCAGCAATAAAAAGCGAGCATGTTTATTGATTCAAAAGCTTTTATTAATAATTCAAAGCAGGACATTGCAGTGATCCACACACTTAACACATATTTAGGTGATAATTAAGAAGAAGAGCTGAGTTAAAAAATTTGAGCAGTAAAGGCCACATGTACCACACAGTGAAGCAGTAGAAGGTGAGCTGAGTAAAGTGTGTGTGATCTCACAGCTCTGAGCACTGCTCTGTGTTCACTGTGCTCACCACAGTAGGTTGGTTGTCTTTGGAGGCCTCACAGGTCACCACCTTGTTCCTCCACTGCTCCGGGTGGAGGCTCAGTGTGCTGCTCCAGCTGTAGAGGCCGTCAGCGTTCAGAACGGAGGTGCTGCTGCTTTCCCCCGAGCTCCAGCTGCTGCCATCAACCTTCCAGCTCAACTTCCAGTCCGAGGGGAAGCCCTTGTAGGCCACACACATGAGTGTGACCTTCTCCTGCTGCAGCTCCACACTGGAGGGGGGCAGCACCGTCACACTGGGCTGGGTGACACCTACACACACACACAGAGGTGAGACAGGAATGGACAGCTGTCAGTCACTCAGGCTTTGTTTCAGCTCACTGTGTGTGTTTCACTTCCCTTTATATCTTACAGAGCAGAACTGAGATCAGTGGAGCATCACAAACGTTTCACATTCAATTCTAATACTTTTACATCTTACAGCTATAATGATTTATATTATTGTGAACATTTGTACAAGTTCAAATTTAATTGTACTGTACATTCAATAATAAGAAATATTAAACATATTTTATAATGTAATTAAACAGCATTTAAAGTAAAACAGATTCATAATTTAAATAAATTCATTCTAGCCTTCAGGTCATCTGTTCATAAAGTCAGAGTCTCTGAGATATTAAATGGAGTTAGAATAATTGAGTGAAACACTGTTACAGTAATTTGCACAAACAATAATATATGTTTTGGTTGTAAATTTACTATGAATTAAAATGAACTATTAGTACTGTAGTGAGATACATTTTGAGAAACATCTAATATAAGTTAAATTTCAGAAACAAAATGACTTTATCCTGACTTCACATTTCATTAAAGAGAATTTAAAGACAAAAAAACCCATATGGACTATAATCTTTTTACTTTTTATGAAGAATCTGAACACACTCCATTTCAGTAATTAATAAACAGGTTACTTATGGCCCACAGACAGTTTGGTTCCTCCACCAAAAGTGTGCCACAGTGATACATTCCTATGAAGCCGTCATACAAAAACCTGTCACACTACAGTGAACACACACACACACACACACACACAAACACACCGACACACACACACAAAAACACACACACACACACACACACACACACACACACACCGACACACACACACAAAAACACACACACACACACACACACACACACACACACACCGACACACACACACAAACAGAGTTAACTAATTGTGGTTATATTTACAAAAAAACACTGTATGATTAATGATTTCTTCATTAGTTAGTCCTAACTCCTGAAAATTTCTAAGAAATGAAACACATGTTTCAAGTTTGAACTTCTCTCTCCAATTCATTTATTCATGCTTCCTAGACCAATTTAGCAGTATTTTCCAGAAAATCACCATCTGACTCCAGAAGTAAAATTCACACAACTCTGTAGTCAAACATGTGAAACACTTTCCTAACCAGAAGCCATGAATGAACTCTGAGATCCGCCTCTTTCTGAAAGCAAGAGATGCTGCTTAAATCCAGCAATGCAGAGGAACTGCAGCAGAGGCAGAGCCAACCTGTGAAGGGGCATTAGGAAAGCCAGGCATGCACATAAACTGGGTATCGAGGAGCACTACCACTGCAACACCAACCCCAGACGCATGTGGAAAGGCATCCAAACCATCACTGACCACAAACCAACAATACAGTCTCTACCAACCAGTAATGCCGTCCTTCCAGTCGAGGCTCAACCGCTTTCTTTGCTCACTTTGACCAGGGCGTCATACACACCAGGAATGATGACTCCTCCATGGCTGATCTTCCAATATCACTTCCACAACAGAGGTACACTCAGCACTGAGCAGAGTAGATCCACGTAAGTCAGCTGGCCCTGATGGCACACTCCAGACGTGTGCTCAGGAGTTGTGCTGACCAACTGGTGCAAGTCTTCACTGACATTTTCAACCTGTCACTGGCCCAGGCCACTGGTCCAATATGTCTGAAGACTACAAGCATCATACCAGTGCCCAACCATTCTTCTGTGAAGATTTCTGCCCTGTTGCACTCACCCCCATTGTTATGAAGTGCTTTGAGAAGCTGGTTCTAAGTCACCTCATAGCATGTCTCCCACCTACACTGGACCCACACCAGTTTGCCTATCGCCCAAATAGGTCAATAGAGGATGCTATTTCCACTGCTCTTCCTCTAGCTCTCACCCACCTGGACAATAACAATACATACATTCGGATGTTGTTCATTGACTTTAGCTCTGCTTTTAATACAGTCATCCCCAGTAAACTGATCACTAAGCTCAGTGACCTGGGTATCTGCACATCCATATGCAGTTGGATTATGGACTTCTTAACAAATCGACCTCAGTCTTTAAGGTTGGGTAATCACTTATCCTCAACCCTAATCCCGAACACTGGCATCCCACAAGGCTGTGTGCTGAGCCTACTGCTCTAATCCCTGTTCACCCTTGACTGTGTTCCGCAACATAACTCCAACGTCTTCATCAAGTATGCAGATGATACCACAGTTGTTGGCCGAATCAGTAACAACGATGAATCGGCCTACAGGCAGGAGAGATCTAAAGACTGTCAGCATGGTGTTCCATGAACAACCTCACCCTCAACACCTCAAAGACCAAAGAGCTCATTGTGGACTTCGAAATCTAACAGCAGCAGACACTCCCTATTTACATCAACGGGTCTGAAGTAGAGCGTATCTCCAGCCTTAAGTTCCTGGGTGTCCACATCTCTGAGGATCTGTCCTGGCATCTGAACACCTCAACTCTGTTTCAGAAAGCGCAACAGCGTCTTTACTTCCAAAGAAGACTAAAGAAAGTTCACCTATCCCCAAGATCCTGACCAACTTTTTAGCGCTGCATCATTGAGAGCCTCTTGACAAGCTCCATCACAGTGTGGTATGGCAGCACCACGGTGTGTGAAAAGAAATCACTGCAAAGGCTTGTGAAAACCGCCCAACGCATCATCACTACCCAAATACCTGCCATTGAGTCTCTTCACTGATGTCTGCGCAGAGCACACAAAATCATCAAGGACTCCTCCCACCCGAGTCACAAACTGTTCAACCTCCTTCCATCCAGGAGGAGAAACAGGTCCATCTGCACCAGAACCAGCAGGTTTAGGGCCAGTTTTTTCAGTCAACCATAAATCTACTGAACTCTACACTACACCGCTAGGACACTCATGTCTTCCTACACTTACCACTTTACAGTTCTGCTCCACCCTGTACATTCTGTTAATATAATATTTTTCACTGTTGTACATTCTGTTATAATATAGTATTTTTTCACTGTGTAATATAATTAATGTACATATTGTCCACTTCATAGATTACACCTAGTTTATCTATCTATTTATGTACATTTATATATATTATATTTATACATACTATACTTATATATCTGTATAAACACTGTACATTATCTCTGTACATACATTGTACACAGTGTTGGGGAGAGTAACTAGTTACATGTAAGCATATATTCACGTAACTTAATTACAATATAAATGTAACAGTAACTGCTACAGTTACTTAGAAAAAATATTTAATTAAATTACAGTTACTTATGAAAATGTTAAAGATTACAAATAGAGTTACATCTGAATATTTTCTTTAAAAACTAGCATATGTTGAATGATATTAATTTGTTGATAGAGTTTGTTAAAGCGGTGCTATTCTGATGATTTTGATTGGTTCTCTGGTTTGAATTTGTGGCGCGTCTGCCAATTACATTAATCCACATTGCCGCTGGAAAGCTTTAGGCTAATACACTGTCTGAGAGTTATCACCATGGCGAGTGATAAAAATACATTTCAGTCCTGAAATTTAAAAATAATTTCATCCTGAAATCCGATAAGGGGCAAATATAACAGTTCAGTGGGAAATTTGTTTGCCGGCTGTTAAAATGCTTTCGACATCAGAGGCTTCAATGTTGAACCTGAGGAAGCATCTGCAGGTATGGAACCTAGCCTTTCTTTATTTAATAATATATTTAAAATGTAAAATTTTGTCATTATTGTGAGTGTACAGAAATAAAAACAGACCCTTTAGTTTTGAATGATATATCACTCGTTTCTGTATAATAAAAAGTGACAGAGTGGTCAGTAGATTTACTGTAGCTGCTATGTGGAAAAAATCCACTAAAATGCGCCATGCTGCTCATCGAGCCCATAGTGTACTCAAGACCTGTATTCAAAACGTTCAGAACAAATTACCTAATCTGCTAGCCATGGGTGACTCTAGGCCATTTTAAAGCCCCCTAACATTTTCTACTCAGCCCCTAAAATTCTGTGAATCCCCATAAACTGTACACACGAGTAATTGATCGCCTCAGTCCCCTTTTAAATTTCATATGAAAACGCTGAGACTCTGGCTCTTCCTGTCTTTCAGCGTTCTCGATCAGAGCGAGGATCAGAGGACAAGTGTGTGTGTGTGTGTGTGTGTGATCAGGAAGACTTGTATTTGGCTTGTTCAGTACTCAAATGTTATACACATCTGTGCAATACAGTGGAATGCTGCAATAAGTTTACCATTGGGGGCTGAGCCCCCTTAAATGAAAATCCTAAAATCGTCCCTGCTGCTAGCTACCTTTACCAGGCACTTCTTTAAAAATAAAGAAAATATATAGCTCACATTTTAACTCCTTGAAAATGTGTTGGTAATGTCAGATCTAATATAACTTAGTTATTTTAGCACTGTAGCATACATTATGATGACTCTTTTCAGATTATGTTTTTTTTTCAAGGCATTGTTACTTGCCAGTGGGTCCTGTCGTAGCTATGCAAAGGTTTGATTCCTAAAACAATATTAGAGAATTTTTGTTATGAAGTCTGTTTTTTTGGTGGCTGTGCTTGAAATTAAATGAACATAATCTTAATTCAAGTGATGAAAGATTTAAAATTCTAACAGTAAACAGAGTTGAGTACTACTGTAAGATTAACCCTGCCTGGTATAAATGTTTGGAAATGATTTACGTTGGACAATATCCAAGTAGAAACTTAAAAGTAATAAAAAGTAATCAAATGTAATCAGTTACTTTACTTTTATAAAGTAATTGAAAAGTTACACTGCTTATTACATTTTAAACAGAGTAACTTGTAATCTGTAACCTATTACATTTCCAAAGTAACCTACCCAACACTGATTGTACATAATGCACACATTTGTGCACAATTATAATTACACCTGTCACTTTATCTGCTGTAAATACTACTTGCACATACCTCTCTATGCACACTCTGACAGATTTATTTATAGATGTACATATTTACATATTTATCTGCACAATTTCTACTATTTGCACTTCTGGTAGATGCTAAACAGCATTTCGTTGCTATGTACCTGTACTTTGCAATGACAATAAAGTTGGATCTATCTATCTATCTATCTATCTATCTATCTATCTATCTATCTATCTATCTATCTATCTATCTATCTATCTATCTATCTATCTATCTATCTATCTAGTAGTGTGAGAATGACAGTAAGATTGGGGGAATGTGGTAAAGGTGTTTCCATACTTAGAGGACACTTTGCATTGGCAGCACATGCTTCAGTTTTACTAATAAGTGTTAGTTTTGTACTGATGTTTGGACACACTGACTCACTGTGTTTAACTCCAGAGTATCAGAAAATATGAAAGGTAAAATTAATTCTCATCATAATCTATGGTTAGGGTTAGGGTAACTGTAAGAATCCTGGATAAGTTAAATTAATGAACAAATAAATTATGTTAATTTGTGTATATAGTCCTCAGCTTATGTCTAGTCTGGGCTAGAAGGACATCAGTCTCAGCTGCATGTCTTCATAGAATTCTGTGTTAATGTTGGTTGTGTTCTTGCTTGATAAAGTTAAAAATAATAATTTTAAGCAATTTTCTAGACATACACCAAAATGTCTATTTCAGAAAGAGAGGTGTTTTGGTCTTAAAGATGTTTGACGAGTTCAGAGGACTCCGAGGTTTGAGACGCCACCTCTCATCTATTTACATTACTATTCTATCATGTTTACTCCATCCAGTTCACATCAATCAGTTCACTACATGCTGGTTGCAGTGGAGCTCCAACAGTCCCGTTCCTGATTGATGGACTTTCCTGGTGTTGATGTTTCAGGGTCTGGTTCATGTCTATTATGCTTTGGTCAGGCACAGTGTCCTTCAGTCTGTTGGCTTGTGTCAGTGGTGAAGGACTTTACTCTGCTCTGGTCCTTCAGCTCTCTGTAGTGCTGCTGTTCTCTGCAGTCTGATCACCTCATGACTACAGCCTCATGGTGTGGAGTTTGGGGTGGTGTTGCTCACTGACACTGTGACCAACTGAATCATTGAGATTTATTCACAGCAACAGAGGACCCAACTAACCATTCTGATGTTGTGGGAATTCCACTAACCAAATAAAATATACTCTTAATATTGTTAGAAAATTATATTTTAGTAAAATATAATAATCTACAGAGATATAATCATGGTTAAAAAGGTTTAATTTCCATAACCATCGTGTCAGTATTTGACTATTAGATGGGGCTTGGAAAGTATCATAAGCATTTGTATAATTTAATTTAAAAGAAAATGATTTACATCTTCAATCTGAATCACATTTTCAGTGATGATTTCTCTCAATTATTTGTTATGTCAAAATAGCGCACATATAAAATTATAAACCCAAAGCCCCCTGTGAAAGTATGGAATGAAATGGCATGGGAGAATAATAATGATATTATTTATTATTTATTATTATTATTATTATTAATAATAATAATAATAATAATAATAATAATAATAATAATAATAATTATTATTATTATTATTATTATTATTATTATTATTATTATTATTTGTTTTTCTCATGAATGATCAGGTTCTACAGCAGATACTGAGACAGATGCATTGGTGATTTGTGTATGATGTGTTTAATCAACAATATAAAGCAAGCGTGTTTACTGATTCAAAAGCTTTTATTAATAATTCAAAGCAGGACATTGCAGTGATCCACACACTTAACACATATTTAGGTGATAATTAAGAAGAAGAGCTGAGTTAAACTGAGGAGTGTGTGAGCTCACATGTTAATAACACAAATGAAATGATGAGAGAGGATGATTTGAGCAGTAAAGGCCACATGTACCACACAGTGAAGCAGTAGAAGGTGAGCTGAGTAAAGTGTGTGTGATCTCACAGCTCTGAGCACTGCTCTGTGTTCACTGTGCTCACCACAGTAGGTTGGTTGTCTTTGGAGGCCTCACAGGTCACCACCTTGTTCCTCCACTGCTCTGGGTGGAGGCTCAGTGTGCTGCTCCAGCTGTAGAGGCCGCCAGCTGCTCAGAACGGAGGTGCTGCTGCTTTCCCCTGAGCTCCAGCTGCTGCCATCAACCTTCCAGCTCAACTTCCAGTCCGAGGGGAAGCCCTTGTAGGCTACACACATGAGTGTGACCTTCTCCTGCTGCAGCTCCACACTGGAGGGGGCAGCACCGTCACACTGGGCTGGCTGGACACCTACACACACACACAGAGGTGAGACAGGAATGGACAGCTGTCAGTCACTCAGGCTTTGTTTCAGCTCACTGTGTGTGTTTCACTTCCCTTTATATCTTACAGAGCAGAACTGAGATCAGTGGAGCATCACAAACGTTTCACATTCAATTCAAATACTTTTACATCTTACAGCTATAATGATTTATATTATTGTTGAACATTAAAAGTTCAAATTTAATTGTACTGTACCTTCAATAATAAGAAATATTAAACACATTTTATAATGTAATTACACAGCATTTAAAGTAAAACAAATTTATAATTTAAATAAATTCATTCTAGCCTTCAGGTCATCTGTTCATAAAGTCAGAGTCTCTGAGATATTAAATGGAGTTAGAATAATTGAGTGAAACACTGTGACTAATTTGCACAAACAATAATATATGTTTTGGTTGTAAATTTACTATGAATTAAAATGAACTATTAGTACTGTAGTGAGATACATTTTGAGAAACATCTAATATAAGTTAAATTTCAGAAACAAAATGACTTTATCCTGACTTCACATTTCATTAAAGGGAATTTAAAGACAAAAAACCCTATGGACTATAATCTTTTTACTTTTATGAAGAATCTGAACACACTCCATTTCAGTAATTAATAAACAGGTTACTTACGGCCCACAGACAGTTTGGTTCCTCCACCAAAAGTCCACCACAGTGATACATTCCTATGAAGTCGTCTATACAAAAACCTGTCACACTACAGTGAACACACACACACACACACACACACACAAACAGAGTTAACTAACTGTGGTTATATTTGCAGAACACAATTGTAAGATTAATGATTTCCGCATTAGTAAAATAAATCAGTAGTTAGTCCTAACTCCTGAAAATCTCCAAGAAATGAAACGGATATTCAAGTTTCAACTTTTCTCTCCAATTAATTTATTTATGCAATTTTGACCTAAAAGTATTTTCCAGAAAAGCTCCATCAGACTCCAGAAACAAAATTCACACAATAACTCTGTAGTAGTGTGAGAATGACAGTAAGATTGTTGGAATGTGGTAAAGGTGTTTCCATACTTAGAGGACACTTTGCATTGGCAGCACATGCTTCAGTGCTCTGGGAGTGTTTATAGCGCTGTGACTTTAACACTTCATGACTGAGAGCTGCTGCTACAGCAACTTCACCCACAGCTACCATGACTTTCATCCCTGTCTTCATCTGGACACTGATCCTCTGGACTCAAGGTCAGACACTGCTTCATATTTTATCTCTACAATGATCTGTTCATACTAATACACTTATTGTTTCTATTAGAATATTTCAGTTTCATGCTGCGTTATTGTGTATTTTTCAGAATGCAGAGGTCAAGCCACAGTAACTCAGACTCCTGCAGTGAAATCTGCTCTTCCAGGAGAAACAGTCACCATCAACTGTAGAACCAGTCAGGCAGTGTTTAGTAGTAACTACTTACACTGGTATCAGCAGAAACCTGGAGAAGCTCCTAAACTCCTGATTAAGTTCGCAAATCAGCGACAGTCAGGTATTCCAGCTCGTTTCAGTGGCAGTGGATCAGGATCTGATTTCACTCTGACCATCAGTGGAGTCCAGACTGAAGATGCAGGAGATTACTACTGTCAGAGTTACCACAGTGGCCCTGTGCTCACACAGTGATATAGAGTCGTACAAAACCTCCCTCAGTCAGATTGTAGAGAGACTGAACTGCTGCAGCTGGGAGTGACTGCAGGTGCTGAGTTGGAGGATGTGATACGACACAATGGCACTCTGTGGAGGAGAGGAACCACACCACACTAACTCACAACTCACATTAGAGATCTCTCAATAATCATCACAGCACACTGCACACTGTCCATCATATCCACTACGCTTTGTAGTAGTTTTCTACAGTCATGGTGTTTACTGTCACAATTGAAAACATCACAGTTTTACAAATCAAATATCTAAATATAAAATTCATTTCTCTTCTATCAGATCCCCACACTTTATACATCTAAACTATCCTGCTCACAAAGACATCAAAAACCTGTATGAGTCATGCAGCAAAATCCCATTGCCCTACCTCCTGAAAACACACAACATTACTGCCTCATGGTCAGGTTTCCATTTTTTCCTGATAAGTGCTCGTTTTATACTGATGTTTGGACACACTGACTCACTGTGATGTTTGACTTGAACTCCAGAGTATCAGAAAATGTAAAAGATAAAAATGAATTCTTATCATAATCTGCGGTTAATGGTAGGGTAACTATAACAATCCTAGATAGGTTTGATTTATGAACAAATACATGATGTTCATTTTTGTGTATAAAGTTCTCAGCTTATGAATAGTTTGGGCTGAAGGACACCAGTCTCAGCTACATGTCTTCATAGAATTCTGTGTTAATGTTGGTGGTGATGTTCTTGGTTCTTCAAAAGTAAACCTAATCCACTTCAAGCATTTTCTAGAAGCATAGGCTAAAACAGACACCAAAATATCTTATGTCTTATTTCATTAAGAGAGGTGTTTTACTCTTGAAGATATTTGATGAGGGGTTTGAGACACCACCTCTCATCTATTTCCATTAAATGTCTATCATGTTTACTCCATCAGTTCACATCAATCAGTTCACTACATGCTGGTTGCAGTGGAGCTCCAACAGTCTCATTCCTGAGTGATGGACTTTCTTAGTGTTGATGTTTCAGGGTCTGGTGCATGTCTTTAGGCGTGGGTCAGGAACAGTGTCCTTTGGCCTGTTGGCTTGTGTGAATGGTGCAGGACATTACTCTGCTCTGGTCCTTCAGCTCTCTGTAGTGCTGCTGTTCTCTGCAGTCTGATCACCTCATGACTACAGCCTCATGGTGTGGAGTTTGGGGGTGGTGTTGCCCACTGACACTGTGACCAACTGAATCATTGAGATTTATTCACAAAATCAGAGAACTCCACTAACCATTCTGATGCTGTGGGAATGACAGTAAGATTGGGGGAATGTGGTAAAGGTGTGATTTTAACACTTTATCACTGAAAGCTGCTGCTACAGAAACATCACCCACAGCTACCATGACTTCCATCCCCGTCTTTATCTGGACATTTTAATCTTTACATGGATGACTTATCTAATTGCCTGAATGCTTGTAGAACTGGATGTATGATTGGGAACTGCTTGGTGAACCACATTATGTATGCAGATGATCTTGTGGTTTTAGCCCTTGTAGTTCGGGTCTTCAACAACTTTTAACCATATGTTCTGTTTATGGTCTTAAGCATGACATTCTATATAATAATAATGAGTGTTATGATCATTTGTAGAAATTAGGAGGACAAGAGCCTAAATTTTCCAGTTTTTAAATTGTCTGACAAGGACCTTGCTGTGTGTGCAAAGGTGAAATATCTTGGTCATTTTTAACTGAGCATATGACAGATGATGAGGACATTGAACGGCAACGTTGCATGCTGTATATGCAGGCTAATATTCTTTTACAGAAGTTTAACTCATGTTCAGACAAAGTGAAGACGTCTCTGTTTAAAGCATATTGTACACCTCTCTGTACTGCACATTTGTGGACAAATTATCGAATGTCTAGCTTACAAAGGCTACAAGTAGCTTATAATGATGCACTGAGAATTTTATTAAGGAAACGTAGATGGCATAGTGCAAGTGAAATGTTTGTGAGTGTGGGAGTAAACACATTTAAAGTCGTGGTTACGTCATCTAATGTATAAATTTATCTGCCGGGTTAATGCTTCTGAGAACGAGATTATTATGGTCCTAATATAAAGTTTAGTACCACACGGTATCAGTCCAAGTTGTGGGATCACTGGCACCACTGTATTTTTTTAACGCAGTGATTTACATGTTTTTTTTTTTGTTGATTATTTCTGTGTTTTTTGTTTTTCTTCTGTGTGTGTTTTTAAATATTGGACATTGAGTCTGTAATAAAGGTTGATTGATTGATTGATTGACTGATTTATTGATTGATCCTCTGGATGCCAGAATAAAACTTGTTTGTAGCCTACATTAAAATCCAACATTGTTTTTGTGGGGTTTTTTAGTCTTTCTTTCTTCTGTTCTAACAGAGTTTTGAAACTTTTACCTCACTAACACAAGTCAGTAATCATGAAATGTTACTGATAATTTGCTGTTAATTATTTTTCTCATAAAAGCCCTTTGGAGAACTGACTAGTAGGGGTGTATTAATGCATCGCAATGCAAAAATGCTATAATGTGCATTGTGTGATTTCATTTCATGGAAATCAGCATTCTGTTAATAATGCATCTCATGCAGTTGCTCTGTTTGAACACCAGAGATCACAATCTGTGCAAAAGCTCAAATCTGTAGCATGCACTAGTCACATGATCAGAGTCTGCACTATTACAGGAAATCATCTGAACTTGTGAAGTGATCGATGGCTTCAGATACAAGTTATACAGCTTTTATAAACAGGTTATAACAGTTAAACTTCTCAGGAGCTTTCAGACAAATCAGCCTCACACTGTAGGGGAACATAAGTATTCAAGAGGGAGGCAGTTCTGAAAAGGCGGCATTTTAGCCATCTTTGGAGCTCTACTTCTGATTAAACTGACTCCCAGATGCGGATTTGGAGCTCATTATGAATCATGTATTCTGAATGGTTTCTCTCTGGGGCTTGTTTGTTCTCTCAGTTTTAAGATGGAATGTATCCATTTTTACGTTTAAGATACATATTCTTTACAATATTAAACTTAACAAATAGTAGACAAAAGGCACTTTGTTAGGCATTGTTTTATTCAGATATTAAAAAGGAATCTCTTCAGTCAGTTTTTATGAAAATTCTGTCATTGAAATCTTGTGTTGAATCATATTGGATCGAATCGTGGAAGATGTGTCCTTACACTCCCACGATGTATTGTTGCCAACAGCAAGGAAATGGTCAGATCTTGTTAAATAGTTTTCTAATTTAAATAAAAACCAACAGTGAACACCTTCCACAATGAGAAGTAAATATGTTGACAGATTTTGTGCAACCAGTAAACATTTACTATGAAGTTGCTTTGAGGAAGTAGAAAGCATATAGTACTGTATCTCTGTTATAATGCTTCATTTAACAAGGAAAGCACCTTAAATACAATTTCTGAGAATTTTTTCTTTTTTATTTTATTTTATTTCCTACTGGTTTCAGTTCTGTTTGTAACGTGTCTGTAGTGAAAATGCTTTTTGCATTCAAACCTCATGCTTCAGTGCTCTGGGAGTGTTTATAGCGCTGTGACTTTAACACTTCATGACTGAGAGCTGCTGCTACAGCAACTTCACCCACAGCTACCATGACTTTCATCCCCGTCTTCATCTGGACACTGATCCTCTGGACTCAAGGTCAGACACTGCTTCATATTTTATCTCTACAATGATCTGTTCATACTAATACACTTATTGTTTCTATTAGAATATTTCAGTTTCATGCTGCGTTATTGTGTATTTTTCAGAATGCAGAGGTCAAGCCACAGTAACTCAGACTCCTGCAGTGAAATCTGCTCTTCCAGGAGAAACAGTCACCATCAACTGTAGAACCAGTCAGGCAGTGTATCATCACAGCTCATATGGTCACTTCTTACAGTGGTATCAGCAGAAACCTGGAGAAGCTCCTAAACTCCTGATTAAGCTCGCAAATCAGCGAGAGTCAGGTATTCCAGCTCGTTTCAGTGGCAGTGGATCTGGATCTGATTTCACTCTGACCATCAGTGGAGTCCAGACTGAAGATGCCGGAGATTACTACTGTCAGAGTGTACATTACATCAGTAGTATCTGGTCGTATCACAGTGTTATAGAGTCGCACAAAACCTCCCTCAGTCAGATTGTAGAGAGACTGAACTGCTGCAGCTGGGAGAGACTGCAGGTGCTGAGTTGGAGGATGTGATACGACACAATGACACTCTGTGGAGGAGAGGAACCACACCACACTAACTCACAACTCACATTAGAGATCTCTCAATAATCATCACACCACACTACACACAGTCCATCACATCCACTACTTTTGTAGTTTTCTACAGAGATGGTGCTCACTGTCACAATATCATAATTTTACTAATATCAAGTATCTTATTATCAAATTCATTTCTGTTTCATATGATTCCCCACACATTTACTCCATCTAAACTGTCCTGCTCACAAAGACTGGTTTTCATACAGTTTTGTTGGTGTGCATCTTTCTTGCAGGCATGGGTCTTGCAGCAAAATCCAATTACACCTCATGAAAACACATTCCAACTTAATGGTCAGGTTTCCATTTTTCTTGATATTGTCTTACTAAAAAGTGTTAGTTTTGTACTGATGTTTGGACACACTGACTCACTGTGTTTAACTCCAGAGTATCAGAAAATATGAAAGGTAAAATTAATTCTCATCATAATCTATGGTTAGGGTTAGGGTAACTGTAAGAATCCTGGATAAGTTAAATTAATGAACAAATAAATTATGTTAATTTGTGTATATAGTCCTCAGCTTATGTCTAGTCTGGGCTAGAAGGACATCAGTCTCAGCTGCATGTCTTCATAGAATTCTGTGTTAATGTTGGTTGTGTTCTTGCTTGATAAAAAGTTAAAAATAATTATTTTTAAGCAATTTTCTAGACATACACCAAAATGTCTATTTCAGTAAGAGAGGTGTTTTGGTCTTAAAGATGTTTGACGAGTTCAGAGGACGAGGTTTGAGACGCCACCTCTCATCTATTTACATTACTATTCTATCATGTTTACTCCATCAGTTCACATCAATCAGTTCACTACATGCTGGTTGCAGTGGAGCTCCAACAGTCCCGCTCCTGATTGATGGACTTTCCTGGTGTTGATGTTTCAGGGTCTGGTGCATGTCTTTTATGCTTTGGTCAGGCACAGTGTCCTTCAGTCTGTTGGCTTGTGTCAGTGGTGAAGGACTTTACTCTGCTCTGGTCCTTCAGCTCTCTGTAGTGCTGCTGTTCTCTGCAGTCTGATCACCTCATGACTACAGCCTCATGGTGTGGAGATTGGGGTGGTGTTGCTCACTGACACTGTGACCAACTGAATCATTGAGATTTATTCACAGCAACAGAGGACCCAACTAACCATTCTGATGTTGTGGGAATTCCACTAACCAAATAAAATATACTCTTAATATTGTTAGAAAAATTATATTTTAGTAAAATATGATAATCTACAGAGATATAATCATGGTTAAAAAGGTTTAATTTCCATAACCATCGTGTCAGTATTTGACTATTAGATGGGGCTTGGAAAGTATCATAAGCATTTGTATAATTTAATTTAAAAGAAAATGATTTACATCTTCAATCTGAATCACATTTTCAGTGATGATTTCTCTCAATTATTTGTTACGTCAAAATAGCGCACATATAAAATTATAAACCCAAAGCCCCCTGTGAAACTATGGAATAAAATGGCATGGGAGAATAATAATGATATTATTCATTATTTATTATTATTATTATTTATAATAATAATAATAATAATTATTATTATTATTATTATTATTATTATTATTATTATTATTATTATTATTATTAATATTATTATTATTATTATTATTATTTGTTTTTCTCTATGAATGATCAGGTTCTACAGCAGATACTGAGACAGATGCACTGGTGATTTGTGTATGATGTGTTTAATCAACAATGTAAAGCAAGCGTGTTTACTGATTCAAAAGCTTTTATTAATAATTCAAAGCAGGACATTGCAGTGATCCACACACTTAACACATATTTAGGTGATAATTAAGAAGAAGAGCTGAGTTAAACTGAGGAGTGTGTGAGCTCACATGTTAATAACACAAATGAAATGATGAGAGAGGATGATTTGAGCAGTAAAGGCCACATGTACCACACAGTGAAGCAGTAGAAGGTGAGCTGAGTAAAGTGTGTGTGATCTCACAGCTCTGAGCACTGCTCTGTGTTCACTGTGCTCACCACAGTAGGTTGGTTGTCTTTGGAGGCCTCACAGGTCACCACCTTGTTCCTCCACTGCTCCCGGTGGAGGCTCAGTGTGCTGCTCCAGCTGTAGAAGCCGTCAGCGTTCAGAACGGAGGTGCTGCTGCTTTCCCCGAGCTCCAGCTGCTGCCATCAACCTTCCAGCTCAACTTCCAGTCCGAGGGGAAGCCCTTGTAGGCCACACACATGAGTGTGACCTTCTCCTGCTGCAGCTCCACACTGGAGGGCAGCACCGTCACACTGGGCTGGGTGACACCTACACACACACACAGAGGTGAGACAGGAATGGACAGCTGTCAGTCACTCAGGCTTTGTTTCAGCTCACTGTGTGTGTTTCACTTCCTTTATATCTTACAGAGCAGAACTGAGATCAGTGGAGCATCACAAACGTTTCACATTCAATTCTAATACTTTTACATCTTACAGCTATAATGATTTATATTATTGTGAACATTTGTACATCAAGTTCAAATTTAATTGTACTGTACCTTCAATAATAAGAAATATTAATAATATTTCATAATGTAATTAAACAGCATTCAAATTAATACATATTTATAATTTAAATAAATTCATTCTAGCCTTCAGGTCATCTGTTCATACAGTCAGAGTCTCTGAGATATTAAATGTAGTTATAATAATTGAGTGAAACACTGTGACTAATTTGCACAAACAATAATATATGTTTTGGTAGTAAATTTAATGTAAATTAAAGTGAACTATTAGTGCTATGGTCAGATACGTTTTGTGAAACATCTAAAATAAGAGAAATTTGAGAAACAGAATGACTTCATCCTGACATCACATTTCATTAAAGGGAATTTGAACACAAAACCTATGGACTATAATCTTTACATTTTTTATGAAGAATCTGAACACACTCCATTTCAGTAATTAATAAACAGGTAACTTACGGCCCACAGACAGTTTGGTTCCTCCACCAAAAGTCACCCACAGTGATACATTCCTATGAAGCCGTCATACAAAACCTCTGTCACACTACAGTGAACACACACACACACAAACAGACACACAAACACACACACACACACAGAGTTAACTAATTGTGGTTAAATTTGCAGAACACAACTGTATGATCAATGGTTTTTATTTATTAGTTAGTTAGATCATTAGTTGTCCCTACCTCCTGAAAATTTCTAAGAAATGAAACAAATCTTTAAACTTCTCTCTCCATTTCACTAATTTATGCATCTTAGACCTGTTTAGTAAATCTCCATATGACTCTAGAAACAAAATTCACACAATATCTCTGTAGCAGTTTGAGAATGACAGTAAGATTGTTGGAATGTGGTAAAGGTGTTTCCATACTTAGAGGACACTTTGTATTGGCAGCACATGCTTCAGTGCTCTGGGAGTGTTTATAGCGCTGTGACTTTAACACTTCATGACTGAGAGCTGCTGCTACAGCAACTTCACCCACAGCTACCATGACTTTCATCCCGTCTTCATCTGGACACTGATCCTCTGGACTCAAGGTCAGACACTGCTTCATATTTTATCTCTACAATGATCTGTTCATACTAATACACTTATTGTTTCTATTAGAATATTTCAGTTTCATGCTGCGTTATTGTGTATTTTTCAGAATGCAGAGGTCAAGCCACAGTAACTCAGACTCCTGCAGTGAAATCTGCTCTTCCAGGAGAAACAGTCACCATCAACTGTAGAACCAGTCCGGCAGTCTACAGAGACTCAAATGGTGACTGGCTACACTGGTATCAGCAGAAACCTGGAGAAGCTCCTAAACTCCTGGTTAAGCTCGCAAATCAGCGAGAGTCAGGTATTCCAGCTCGCTTCAGTGGCAGTGGATCTGGATCTGATTTCACTCTGACCATCAGTGGAGTCCAGACTGAAGATGCAGGAGATTACTACTGTCAGAGTGTACATTACATCAGTAATATCTGGTCGTATCACAGTGTTATAGAGTCGTACAAAAACCTCCCTCAGTCAGATTGTAGAGAGACTGAACTGCTGCAGCTGGGAGAGACTGCAGGTGCTGAGTTGGAGGATGTGATACGACACAATGGCACTCTGTGGAGGAGAGGAACCACACCACACTAACTCACAACTCACATTAGAGATCTCTCAATAATCATCACAGCACACTGCACACAGTCCATCATATCCACTACTTTTGTAGTTTTCTACAGAGATGGTGCTCACTGTCACAATATCATAATTTTACTAATATCAAGTATCTGATTATCAAATTCATTTCTGTTTTGTATGATTCCCCACACATTTACTCCATCTAAACTATCCTGCTCACAAAGACTGGTTTTCATACAGTTTTTGTGTGCATCTTTTCTTGCAGGCATGGGTCTTGTAGCAAAATCCAATTACACCTCATGAAAACACATTCCAACTTAATGGTCAGGTTTCCATTTTTCTTGATATTGTCTTACTAATAAGTGTTAGTTTTGTACTGATGTTTGGACACACTGACTCACTGTGGTGTTTAACTCCAGAGTATCAGAAAATATGAAAGGTAAAATTAATTCTCATCATAATCTATGGTTAGGGTTAGGGTAACTGTAAGAATCCTGGATAAGTTAAATTAATGAACAAAAAAACGATGTTAATTTGTGTATATAGTCCTCAGCTTATGTCTAGTCTGGGCTAGAAGGACATCAGTCTCAGCTGCATGTCTTCATAGAATTCTGTGTTAATGTTGGTTGTGTTCTTGCTTGATAAAAGTTAAAAATAATAATTTTTAAGCAATTTTCTAGACATACACCAAAATGTCTATTTCAGAAAGAGAGGTGTTTTGGTCTTAAAGATGTTTGATGAGTTCAGAGGACGAGGTTTGAGACACCACCTCTCATCTATTTACATTACTTTTCTATCATGTTTACTCCATCAGTTCACATCAATCAGTTCACTACATGCTGGTTGCAGTGGAGCTCCAACAGTCCCATTCCTGATTGATGGACTTTCCTGGTGTTGATGTTTCAGGGTCTGGTTCATGTCTTTTTATGCTTGGGTCAGGCACAGTGTCCTTCAGTCTGTTGGCTTGTCTCAGTGGTGAAGGACTTTACTCTGCTCTGGTCCTTCAGCTCTCTGTAGTGCTGCTGTTCTCTGCAGTCTGATCACCTCATGACTACAGCCTCATGGTGTGGAGTTTGGGGTGGTGTTGCTCACTGACACTGTGACCAACTGAATCATTTAGAGATTTATTCACAGAAACAGAGGACCCAACTAACCATTCTGAAGTTGTGGGAATTCCACTAACCAAATAAAAATTACTCTTAATATTGTTAGAAAAATTATATTTTAGTAAAATATAATAATCTACAGAGATATAATCATGGTTAAAAAGGTTTAATTTCCATAACCATCGTGTCAGTATTTGACTATTAGATGGGGCTTGGAAAGTATCATAAGCATTTGTATAATTTAATTTAAAAGAAAATGATTTACATCTTCAATCTGAATCACATTTTCAGTGATGATTTCTCTCAATTATTTGTTACGTCAAAATAGCGCACATATAAAATTATAAACCCAAAGTCCCCTGTGAAAGTATGGAATGAAATGGCATGGGAGAATAATAATGATATTATTTATTATTTATTATTATTATTATTATTTATAATAATAATAATAATAATAATAATAATAATAATAATAATAATAATAATAATTATTATTATTATTATTATTATTATTATTATTATTATTATTATTATTATTATTATTATTATTATTATTATTATTATTATTATTATTTGTTTTTCTCATGAATGATCAGGTTCTACAGCAGATACTGAGACAGATGCATTGGTGATTTGTGTATGATGTGTTTAATCAACAATGTAAAGCAAGCGTGTTTACTGATTCAAAAGCTTTTATTAATAATTCAGAGCAGGACATTGCAGTGATCCACACACTTAACACATATTTAGGTGATAATTAAGAAGAAGAGCTGAGTTAAACTGAGGAGTGTGTGAGCTCACATGTTAATAACACAAATGAAATGATGAGAGAGGATGATTTGAGCAGTAAAGGCCACATGTACCACACAGTGAAGCAGTAGAAGGTGAGCTGAGTAAAGTGTGTGTGATCTCACAGCTCTGAGCACTGCTCTGTGTTCACTGTGCTCACCACAGTAGGTTGGTTGTCTTTGGAGGCCTCACAGGTCACCACCTTGTTCCTCCACTGCTCCCGGTGGAGGCTCAGTGTGCTGCTCCAGCTGTAGAGGCCGCCAGCTGCTCAGAACGGAGGTGCTGCTGCTTTCCCCGAGCTCCAGCTGCTGCCATCAACCTTCCAGCTCACCTTCCAGTCCGAGGGGAAGCCCTTGTAGGCCACACACATGAGTGTGACCTTCTCCTGCTGCAGCTCCACACTGGAGGGGGGCAGCACCGTCACACTGGGCTGGGTGACACCTACACACACACACACAGAGGTGAGACAGGAATGGACAGCTGTCAGTCACTCAGGCTTTGTTTCAGCTCACTGTGTGTGTTTCACTTCCCTTTATATCTTACAGAGCAGAACTGAGATCAGTGGAGCATCACAAACGTTTCACATTCAATTTTAATACTTTTTCATCTTACAGCTATAATGATTTATATTATTGTGAACATTTGTACATCAAGTTCAAATTTAATTGTACTGTACATTTAATAATAAGAAATATTAAACCTATTTTATAATGTGATTAAACAGCATTTAAATTAAAACATTTATAATTTAAATAAATTCGTGCTAAACTTCAGGGCATCTGTTCATACAGTCAGAGTCTCTGAGATATTAAATGTAGTTAGAATTATTCAATGAAACACTAACATTTTAATATATTAAAATGAACTATTAGTACTATAGTCAGATACATTTTGTGAAACCTCTAAAATAAGAGAAATTTGAGAAACAAAGCGACTTTTATACAAACATCACATTTAATTAAAGGGAATTTGAAGACAAAAAAAACCTATGGACTATAACCTTTACACTTTTTTTCATGAAGAATCTGAACACACTCCATTTCAGTAATTAATAAACAGGTTACTTACGGCCTACAGACAGTTTGGTTCCTCCACCAAAAGTCAACCACAGTGATACATTCCTATGAAGCCGTCATACAAAAACCTCTGTCACACTACAGTGAACACACACACACACACACACACAAACAGACACACACACACACACACACACACACAAACAAACAGAATGAATTAATCTCCGAGAAATGAAACAAAACAATTTAAAACTTCTCTTAATAATTCATTTATTTATGTTTCTTAGACCTGAACATATTTTCCAGAAAATCTCCTTCTGACTCCAGAAGTAAAATTCACACAATAACTCTGTAGTAGTGTGAGAATGACAGTAAGATTGTTGGAATGTGGTAAAGGTGTTTCCATACTTAGAGGACACTTTGCATTGGCAGCACATGCTTCAGTGCTCTGGGAGTGTTTATAGCGCTGTGACTTTAACACTTCATGACTGAGAGCTGCTGCTAAAGCAACTTCACCCACAGCTACCATGACTTTCATCCCCGTGTTCATCTGGACACTGATCCTCTGGACTCAAGGTCAGACACTGCTTCATATTTTATCTCTACAATGATCTGTTCATACTAATACACTTATTGTTTCTATTAGAATATTTCAGTTTCATGCTGCATTATTGTGTATTTTTCAGAATGCAGAGGTCAAGCCACAGTAACTCAGACTCCTGCAGTGAAATCTGCTCTTCCAGGAGAAACAGTCACCATCAACTGTAGAACTAATCCCCAGGTGTACCAAGGCTGGAGTAATCAACCTTTACACTGGTATCAACAGAAACCTGGAGAAGCTCCTAAACTCCTGATTAAGATCGCCAAATCAGCGAGAGTCAGGTATTCCAGCTCGTTTCAGTGGCAGTGGATCTGGATCTGATTTCACTCTGACCATCAGTGGAGTCCAGACTGAAGATGCAGGAGATTACTACTGTCAGAGTTTCCATTACATCAGTAGCACCAACCTGTTCACACAGTGTTATAGAGTCGTACAAAAACCTCCCTCAGTCAGATTGTAGAGAGACTGAACTGCTGCAGCTGGGAGTGACTGCAGGTGCTGAGTTGGAGGATGTGATACGACACAATGATACTCTGTGGAGGAGAGGAACCACATCACACTAACTCACAACTCACATTAGAGATCTCTCAATAATCAACACAGTACACTGAACACAGTCCATCACAACCAACAGTTTAACATAAATAGTTCTGTAGTTTTCTATTCATTAAAACTCTATCACTAATCCTACCCTCAGTACATTCTCTAATTCTGACCCAGAATCAATCCCAGTTCTTAATCTGGTCTCAGCCTCAGTCTCTGTCTTGTGCCTGTTTCAGGTTACACTCTGGTCCTGATCTGGACTCTGACTCAGTCACTGGTGTAACTCCTCTTGACCCTGAACCTGATGTTCATTCTCTTTATTTCCTAGTGCAGACTGAGACCTGGTTTCCTGCAGAGTATCGCACACCTCTTGTATTGTCTCATCTTAAACAATTTCATTCTTTCAATGCTCAGTAGCTTAATGCTACTGAGAATGAGATTATTATAGGCCTATCGAATATAAAGTTTAGTACCACACGTTATCAGTCCAAGTTGTGGGATCACTGGCACCATTGTATTTTTTAACACAGTGATTTACTTTTTTTTTCTTCTGTGTGTGTTTTTAAATATTTGACCTTGAGTTAATTTATTGACTGATCCTCTGGACTCAAGGTCAGACACTGCTTCATATTTTATCTCTACAATAAACTCTTCATAATAATACACTTATTGTTTCTATTAGAATATTTCAGTTTCATGCTGCGTTATTGTGTATTTTTCAGAATGCAGAGGTCAAGCCACAGTAACTCAGACTCCTGCAGTGAAATCTGCTCTTCCAGGAGAAACAGTCACCATCAACTGTAGAACCAGTCCGGCAGTGTATCATCACAGCTCATATGGTCACTACTTACACTGGCATCTGTCACATAACGGTGGCGTCAACAAGGCAAGATCAGACCCAAAGTGCAGCCCGGATAGCAGCCAGTCAGGATAATATACTTTGAAACACTGGGGAAAAACTCAACACAAAATAAAATCCAACATTGTTTTTGTGGGGTTTTTTAGTCTTTCTTTCTTCTGTTCTAACAGAGTTTTGAAACTTTTACCTCACTAACACAAGTCAGTATTCATGAAATGTTACCGATAATTTGCTGTTAATTATTTTTTTCTCATTAAATTTTCTCTTTGAATGGAAAACTGCTTTGTAGGGGTGTATTAATGCATCGCAATGCAAAAATGCGGTAATGTGCATTGTGTGATTTTATTTAGTGGAAATCAGCATTCTGTTAATAATGCATCTCGTGCAATTGCACTGTTTGAACACCAGAGATCACAATCTGTGCAAAAGCACAAATTCTGTAGTGTGCACTAATCACATGATCAGAGTCTACACTATTACAGGAAATCATCTGAACTTGTGAAGTGATCGATGGCTTCAGATACAAGTTATACAGCGTATGCATTTATAAACAGGTTATAATAGTTAAAACAAATTTCTCAGTAGCTTTCAGACAAAACCAGCCTTGCACCATGGAGAACATCAGAACCCACAAGAGAGGCAGTTCTGAAAAGGCGGCATTTTAGCCATCTTTGGAGCTCTACTTCTGATTAAACTGACTCCCCAGATGCGGATTTGGAGCTCATTATGGATCATGTATTCTGAATGGTTTCTCTCTGGGTCTTGTTTGTTCTATTTTAAGATGGAATGTATACATTTTTACATTTAAGATACATTTTCTTTACAATATTAAACTTAACAAATAGTAGACAAAAAGGCACATTGTTAGGCATTGTTTTTTTATTCAGATATTAAAAAGGAATCTCTTCAGTCAGTTTTTATGAAACTTCTGTCATTGAAATCTTGTGTTGAATCATATTGGATCAAATCGTGGAAGATGTGTCCTTACACTCCCACGATGTATTGTTGCCAACAGCAAGGAAATGGTCAGATCTTGTTAAATAGTTTTCTAATTTAAATAAAAACCAACAGTGAACACCTTCCACAATGAGAAGTAAATATGTTGACAGATTTTGTGCAACCAGTAAACATTTACTATGAAGTTGCTTTGAGAAAGTAGAAAGCATATAGTACTGTATCTCTGTTATAATGCTTCATTTAACAAGGAAAGCACCTTAAATACAATTTCCAAGAATTTTATTTTCATCCTACTGGTTTCAGTTCTGTTTGTAACGTGTCTGTAGTGAAAATGCTTTTTTTTGCATTCAAACCCCATGCTTCAGTGCTCTGGGAGTGTTTATAGCGCTGTGACTTTAACACTTCATGACTGAGAGCTGCTGCTACAGCAACTTCACCCACAGCTACCATGACTTTCATCCCCGTCTTCATCTGGACACTGATCCTCTGGACTCAAGGTCAGACACTGCTTCATATTTTATCTCTACAATGATCTGTTCATACTAATACACTTATTGTTTCTATTAGAATATTTCAGTTTCATGCTGCGTTATTGTGTATTTTTCAGAATGCAGAGGTCAAGCCACAGTAACTCAGACTCCTGCAGTGAAATCTGCTCTTCCAGGAGAAACAGTCACTATCAACTGTAGAACCAGTCAGGCAGTGTATACAGACTCATATGGTGACCGTTTACACTGGTATCAGCAGAAACCTGGAGAAGCTCCTAAATTCCTGATTAAGATCATAAATCAGCGACAGTCAGGTATTCCAGCTCGTTTCAGTGGCAGTGGATCTGGATCTGATTTCACTCTGACCATCAGTGGAGTCCAGACATACTGTTTGTTGTTGTCATACTGAATGGTGAAATTCCTCTTTATCTTGAATGTTGAGATATTCATGATTCCCTCCACCCAGATTAAATCCCCGGTTCCAGCTGATGAAAAGCCGCCACAAAGTATGATGCTGCAGCCAACATGCTTCACTGTGGGGATGTCGTTCTTTTGGTGATCTGCTGTGGGTTTGTTTTTTTCACAAACCATATCAATATTTTTGGTCTTAGATCTCACAAGACATTATTTCACCTGGATCAGGATAATGGATATATTTTTGCTGATAACTTAATTTATATATAAAGAATTCAGGAGATTGATGTCACATGTAGAGCTCAAAAAGACATTACTGCAGTGATTTTAATGCTGTTGCAGGCATTTTGTTTAATATTAATCTTGATTGATATTTTTCAACAATGAGATCACATACCTACTTTTTATAAACTTTGGCTTTGGCACCTGGGAGTGACTGCAGGTGCTGAGTTGGAGGATGTAATACGACACAATGACACTCTGTGGAGGAGAGGAACGACACCACACTAACTCACAACTCACATTAGAGATCTCTCAATAATCATCACACCTCACAGCACACAGTCCATCACATTCAGTACATTTGTAGTTTTCTACAGTCATGGTGCTTACTGTTACGTCTGTTCTCTCTGACCCCCCATCCACACCCACACACCTACTCCTAAACTAACCTGGTCACCCTAGTCCTGTGTTGTCTTATGTAGCTCTGTTTCTTTATATAGCACCAGAGTCCTGGAGTAACACTGTTACACTGTAACTCAGACTCCTGCAGTGAAATCTGCTCTTCCAGGAGAAACAGTCACCATCAACTGTAGAACCAGTCAGGCAGTGTATTATCATAGTTCATATGGTCACTACTTACACTGGTATCAGCAGAAACCTGGAGAAGCTCCTAAACTCCTGATTAAGTTTGCAAATCAGCGAGAGTCAGGTATTCCAGCTCGTTTCAGTGGCAGTGGATCTGGATCTGATTTCACTCTGACCATCAGTGGAGTCCAGACTGAAGATGCAGGAGATTACTACTGTCAGAGTGAACATTACATCAGTAGTATCTGGTCGTACCACAGTGTTATAGAGTCGTACAAAAACCTCCCTCAGTCAGATTGTAGAGAGACTGAACTGCTGCAGCTGGGAGAGACTGCAGGTGCTGAGTTGGAGGATGTGATACGACACAATGACACTCTGTGGAGGAGAGGAACCACACCACACTAACTCACAACTCACATTAGAAGATGGAATGGTGACTCTGACAGTAGTAATCTCCTGCATCTTCAGGCTGGATTACACTGATTATCAGAGTGAAATCATTAAAGTTGACATATTTAATCAGAACTTTAACAGCTTCTCCAGGTTTCTGGATAAATGGTGCAGAATTCATCCAAATATGAGTACTGGTCCTGAAGCATTCAAAATGCCAGTTAAATAATTATTTACACTCTTTGCATTTTTCAATATTTTGTAGTGTTTCAACCTGGAACTGAAATGCACAAAATGCACTGGGACTAAATCTCATTAAGCAACACAAAATATCCCATAAGAGTGAAGATTAAGGGAAAATCAATAGTTTGCAACTTTTATAAATCAAATTTTTTTTAAATGTTGTGATTGTATGAATATTCACCGTTGTTGCTGTTTTAGACCAAACACATTCAGTAGAAATTAAGACTACACACCCCTGTTAATTTTTTTTTTTTTTTTTTTGTAAAAATATTAAACCAGATCATTTTAGGAAGAATTAAAATAAAACATGTACAATAACCTGGTTGCATAAATGTGCATAGCCCTACACTAACACAGTTAAAACCTTTAGATTTTTTCACTTCATTCAATCTTCTTAGGCAAGAATCAATAAATTTAGTGCTTAATCTTGATTTAGTGATATATTGCTATTCTTCTTTAGAAAAGAGTTTTAACTCTGTCAAATTGTCTGGACACTTCCATTGTTCAGCCCTCTTCAGGTCAAAGCACAGACTTTCATAGAGATCTAGATCAGGACTCTGACGGAGTGTAACGTCTGGGACCCCTGCCCTATGCGGGGCTCGCCCCCGGACGCCCGTGGTGTGTGTGCGCACGCCAGCACACGGTGTAATGAGACCCATGCGCAGGATTCAGCGAAGCACTGCTTTTATTACATTTAAGACGCGACATAGGGAAACAAACGTAACACTAGACATGGCGTGGTTAACTAAACTAAACTAAACAAAACAAAACCTAGACCTTAGCTTGGACATGGAACCTAGCAAACAAAACCCCAACAGAAACCACGGTACAGATAACAATCATGGACAAGGACACAAACACAAGGATCCCTATTTATAGGGGTAGACATTAGGGCTAATGGGATACAGGTGACATAATCAGGATAGGAACAATAGGAAGGGCGTAACAAAAGACACACAAAGAAGCAGGCTTCCAAGGTTCACCTGCCAGCGCCCTCTCTGGGCCTGGCAGGGAGCTGTCCAGCTGTTCCTGACACAGAGTCATCCCAAAGCCGCAGATCTTTTTTGTAAAGCCATTCCTCTGTTGATTTGGAGGTGCGATTTGGGTTGTTGTCATACTGAATGCTGAAATTCCTCTTTATCTTGAATGTTGAGATATTCATGATTCCCTCCACCCAGATTAAATCCCCGGTTCCAGCTGATGAAAAGCCGCCACAAAGTATGATGCTGCAGCCAACATGCTTCACTGTGGGGATGTCGTTCTTTTGGTGATCTGCTGTGGGTTTGTTTTTTTCACAAACCATATCAATATCTTTTGGTCTTAGATCTCACAAGACATTATTTCACCTGGATCAGGATAATGGATATATTTTTGTTGATAACTTAATTTATATATAAAGAATTCAGGAGATTGATGTCACATGTAGAGCACAAAAAGACATTACTGCAGTGATTTTAATGCTGTTGCAGTCCTGTTGTTTAATATTAATCTTCATTGATATTTTTCAACAATGAGATAATAAAAATACTTTTTATTATCTTTGGCTTTTGCACATGGGAGCGACTGCAGGTGCTGAGTTGGAGGATGTGATACGACACAATGACACTCTGTGGAGGAGAGGAACCACACCACACTAACTCACAACTCACATTAGAGATCTCTCAATAATCATCACAGCACACTGCACACAGTCCATCACCTTCAGTACATTTGTAGTTTTCTACAGTCATGGTGCTTACTGTTACGTCTGTTCTCTCTGACCCCCCACCCACACCCACACACCTACTCCTAAACTAACCTGGTCACCCTAGTCCTGTGTTGTCTTATGTAGCTCTGTTTCTTTATATAGCACCAGGGTCCTGGAGTAACACTGTTACACTTCACTGGGTACTGTGTTAGCTATGAATGGTCAAAATTATTCCACAATGAGAAATGGATATGTTGATAGATTTTGTGCAAACTGTTAATATGAAGTTTTATGGTACTGTATCTTTATTCAAAATGATGTAGGAAAGTACCTTAAATACAAATTCTGAGAACCATTTGTTCAGTCTGCTAGTTTCAGTTCTGTATGTAACATGTCTGTGATTAAAAAGCTTTTTTTTTTCTTCTTCATTTTCTATGCTTCAGTGCTCTGGGAGTGTTTATAGCGCTGTGACTTTAACACTTCATGACTGAGAGCTGCTGCTACAGCAACTTCACCCACAGCTACCATGACTTTCATCCCCGTCTTCATCTGGACACTGATCCTCTGGACTCAAGGTCAGACACTGCTTCATATTTTATCTCTACAATGATCTGTTCATACTAATACACTTATTGTTTCTATTAGAATATTTCAGTTTCATGCTGCGTTATTGTGTATTTTTCAGAATGCAGAGGTCAAGCCACAGTAACTCAGACTCCTGCAGTGAAATCTGCTCTTCCAGGAGAAACAGTCACCATCAACTGTAGAACCAGTCCGGCAGTGTATACAGACTCAAACGGTGAGCGTTTAGCCTGGTATCAGCAGAAACCTGGAGAAGCTCCTAAACTCCTGATTAAGCTCGCAAATCAGCGAGAGTCAGGTATTCCAGCTCGTTTCAGTGGCAGTGGATCTGGATCTGATTTCACTCTGACCATCAGTGGAGTCCAGACTGAAGATGCAGGAGATTACTACTGTCAGAGTGAACATTACATCAGTAGTATCTGGTCGTACCACAGTGTTATATAGTCGTACAAAAACCTCCCTCAGTCAGATTGTAGAGAGACTGAACTGCTGCAGCTGGGAGAGACTGCAGGTGCTGAGTTGGAGGATGTGATACAATACAATGACACTCTGAGGAGGAGAGGAACCACACCACACTAACTCACAACTCACTTTACTAACTCACATTAGAGATCATCACAGCACACTGCACAGAGTCCATCAGATCAAACAGTTTAAGATAAATCATTCTGCAGTTTTCCAGATTGTTGTTCTTTTTTATCATAACTCAAACTGTTTGGTGGATCATTTCCCGTTAATTCAGTTTCTATCACTAATCCTATCTTCAGTACATTCTCTAATTCTGACCCAGAATTAATTCCTGTTATTAATCTGGTCTCAGCCTCAGTCTCTGTTTCTGTCTTGTGCCTGTTTCAGGTTACACTTTGGTCCTGATCTGGATTCTGACTCAGTCACTGGTGTAACTCCTCCTGTCCTCACAGACTCTTTCTCAGTGTTTCTGTATAAACCTGGTTTTCAGTAACTTAATTTCCGGGTGCTGACTGAGAATTGGTTTACTGCATAGGATTCAGGGACACTGTGTCTCTCACACTCTTACACACCTCTTGTACTGTCTCATGTTAAACAATTTCATTCTTTTAATGCTGTTTCTGTCAAAAATTAATCTAATCTATCTCTCCTCCTCCTTAGTCATGAGATCTCCCCACTTCCTCTGCCTTTAGACTGAAGCCTCCCTTTAGAAAAGCCTCCTGTCTTCCTGCCTGCTCTTCCTCTTTTGAACTCCTTTAACCTGACCATCAACAGCTGCAAGGGTTTACACGTCCTGGACCTGGTATTCATCCATCCATCACCCATCCCTGCCTTACCTACCACTATCTAGTTTAACCCCTCCCAGACTTCCTGAATGCTCCACTCTTTCTCTTCTTCCTCCATGGTTTTCTTCATCCTCTGGTTCTGCACAGATCTCATGATGTCTGGCAGAAATCTCAACATGGCAGTTCATCATCTAAACTAAATCTCAGACAGATGGCTGCTGTAGATCCCTAGAGAAACTTCCACATATCAGGATGTTGTGCTCTCTGTGTAGAATTCTTGAGTTATACCGTCTGACCTTCTCTCCTCATATTGCATTAAGACTCTTCTCTGACTTGGCCCCCAGGTGGAGGAATGAACTTCCTCTAGCTCAGTGAAAAGCTGAGTCACTGTCTATCTTCAAAGAAAGTCAACTTCCATTTGTGCTGTTGTAGTAACTAATGCTATCTCCTCTAATAGGGATTTAGCTTCATAATATTTTATTGGTCACTGAGGATGTGTTTTTGGAAATTACAAAGCACTTCTACTTCTGTAAAGGTATATACCAAATGCTGGAAGTGTAAATATTCTCAAGACAGAGAGTGGATTATTACTTCCTGTACTGTCTTATGCCTCAGGTCTCCTTCTTGCCTGCTGCAATAATGAATCAGGACACATATAGCATGTAGGTGTGGCTCTAATATAATTAGAGTCCTCCAGTTAATGACCCAGCTTTAGCCATGACTGTAACTATCTGCTTACTAGTTAAGTCATGATTAACTTAGAGCAAACTGTTGTATCTGGGCCATGATGATGCTGATAGAGGCATCACTACATGAAAAAGACTAAATAAAGATTAAAGAAAAAAAAAAAATTGAGCTCTTTCTGTATATCTTATGCTGTATTTCATTTTTATTATTTCTTAAGAATAGTTCTTCCTTTCAGTTCTATTTTCTGGGTTATAATTTGAGGATGTAACTGTTTACATTCTCTGTGTCAATCAGTGTCTTAACCCATATTATGGATTACGACTACAAGTATTAGAAAATCAAAATATGAAAAAAAGCACAAAATGTGTCATTCTAATCAAGGTTGTTATTTTCCAGTAAAACAGAGAAAATATCATTTTAAATGTTTTCTCGAACATCAGTTCATTCTTTAAGTTATTTTATTTGAATGTCAAATATTTTAATAATTTGATGCAAATTCTAAAAATCAGATAAGTAAGAATTGAAATTGTTCCTCCTCACCTGGTTGTATATAAAGAGGCAGATTAAAGAGTGTAACAAACACACACACACACACATTTGCATAAACAGCTCTGAGACCCAGAATAGATCACCACTTTCAGCAGATGTTCATGGTTCTTCAGCTAAACTCACTCAAGCACAACACACAGCGCTGCACTCGACCTGCTGCTGCTGCTTCCGGTCATCTGTTCATATAGTCAGAGTCTCTGAGATATTAAATGTAGTTAGAATAATTCATTGAAACACTGTTACACTAATTTTTTACAAACAACGATAAATGTGTTGGTCGTACATTTAATGTAAATAAAAATGAACTATTAGTACTATAGTCAGATACATTTTGTGAAACCTCGAAAAATTATAGAAATTTGAGAAACAAAATGACTTTAATCCAAACCTCACATTTCATTAAAGGGGATTTAAAGACAAAAATAGCCTATGGACTATAAACTTTACAATTTTCATGAAGAATCTGAACACACTCCATTTCATTAATTAATAAACAGGTCCACAGACAGTTTGGTTCCTCCACCAAGTGTACCACAGTGATACATTCCTATGAAGCCATCATACAAAAACCTCTTTTTAATGATTTCTTTATGAGTTAGTTAGATCATTAGTTAGTCCTAACTCCTGAAAATTTCCAAGAAATGAAACAAATCTAAACTTTTCTCTCTAATTTCACTTATTTATGTATGTTATACCTAAAAATATTTTCCATAAATTCTTCATCAGACTCCAGAAGTAAAATTCACACAATATCTCTGTAGTAGTGTGAGAATGACAGTAAGATTGTTGGAATGTGGTAAAGGTGTTTCCATACTTAGAGGACACTTTGCATTGGCAGCACATGCTTCAGTGCTCTGGGAGTGTTTATAGCGCTGTGACTTTAACACTTCATGACTGAGAGCTGCTGCTACAGCAACTTCACCCACAGCTACCATGACTTTCATCCCCGTCTTCATCTGGACACTGATCCTCTGGACTCAAGGTCAGACACTGCTTCATATTTTATCTCTACAATGATCTGTCCATACTAATACACTTATTGTTTCTATTAGAATATTTCAGTTTCATGCTGCGTTATTGTGTATTTTTCAGAATGCAGAGGTCAAGTCACAGTAACTCAGACTCCTGCAGTGAAATCTGCTCTTCCAGGAGAAACAGTCACCATCAACTGTAGAACCAGTCAGGCAGTGTATACAGACTCATACGGTGACCGTTTACACTGGTATCAGCAGAAACCTGGAGAAGCTCCTAAACTCCTGATTAAGTTCGCAAATCAGCGAGAGTCAGGTATTCCAGCTCGTTTCAGTGGCAGTGGATCTGGATCTGATTTCACTCTGACCATCAGTGGAGTCCAGACTGAAGATGCAGGAGATTACTACTGTCAGAGTGCACATTACATCAGTAGTATCTGGTCGTATCACAGTGTTATAGAGTCGTACAAAAACCTCCCTCAGTCAGATTGTAGAGAGACTGAACTGCTGCAGCTGGGAGTGACTGCAGGTGCTGAGTTGGAGGATGTGATACGACACAATGGCACTCTGTGGAGGAGAGGAACCACACCACACTAACTCACAACTCACATTAGAAATCACTCAATAATCATCACAGCACACTGCACACAGTCCATCATATCCACTACGTTTGTAGTAGTTTTCTACAGTCATGGTGTTTACTGTCACAATTGAAAACATCACAGTTTTACAAATCAAATATCTAAATATAAAATTCATTTCTCTTCTATCAGATCCCCCCACACTTTATACATCTAAACTATCCTGCTCACAAAGACATCAAAAACCTGTATGAGTCATGCAGCAAAATCCCATTGCCCTACCTCCTGAAAACACACAACATTACTGCCTCATGGTCAGGTTTCCATTTTTTCCTGATAAGTGCTCGTTTTATACTGATGTTTGGACACACTGACTCACTGTGATGTTTGACTTGAACTCCAGAGTATCAGAAAATGTAAAAGATAAAAATGAATTCTTATCATAATCTGCGGTTAATGGTAGGGTAACTATAACAATCCTAGATAGGTTTGATTTATGAACAAATACATGATGTTCATTTTTGTGTATAAAGTTCTCAGCTTATGAATAGTCTGGGTTGAAGGACACCAGTCTCAGCTACATGTCTTCATAGAATTCTGTGTTAATGTTGGTGGTGATGTTCTTGGTTCTTCAAAAGTAAACCTAATCCACTTCAAGCATTTTCTAGAAGCATAGGCTAAAACAGACACCAAAATATCTTATGTCTTATTTCATTAAGAGAGGTGTTTTACTCTTGAAGATATTTGATGAGGGGTTTGAGACACCACCTCTCATCTATTTCCATTAAATGTCTATCATGTTTACTCCATCAGTTCACATCAATCAGTTCACTACATGCTGGTTGCAGTGGAGCTCCAACAGTCTCATTCCTGAGTGATGGACTTTCTTAGTGTTGATGTTTCAGGGTCTGGTGCATGTCTTTTAGGCGTGGGTCAGGAACAATGTCCTTTGGCCTGTTGGCTTGTGTCAATGGTGAAGGACTTTACTCTGCTCTGGTCCTTCAGCTCTCTGTAGTGCTGCTGTTCTCTGCAGTCTGATCACCTCATGACTACAGCCTCATGGTGTGGAGTTTGGGGTGGTGTTGCTCACTGACACTGTGACCAACTGAATCATTGAGATTTATTCACAAAATCAGAGAACTCCACTAACCATTCTGATGCTGTGGGAATGACAGTAAGATTGGGGGAATGTGGTAAAGGTGTGATTTTAACACTTTATCACTGAAAGCTGCTGCTACAGAAACATCACCCACAGCTACCATGACTTCCATCCCCGTCTTTATCTGGACATTTTAATCTTTACATGGATGACTTATCTAATTGCCTGAATGCTTGTAGAACTGGATGTATGATTGGGAACTGCTTGGTGAACCACATTATGTATGCAGATGATCTTGTGGTTTTTAGCCCTTGTATTTCGGGTCTTCAACAACTTTTAACCATATGTTCTGTTTATGGTCTTGCGCATGACATTCTATATAATAATAATGAGTGTTATGATCATTTGTAGAACTTAGGAGGACAAGAGCCTAAATTTTCCAGTTTTTAAATTGTCTGACAAGGACCTTGCTGTGTGTGCAAAGGTGAAATATCTTGGTCATTTTTTAACTGAGCATATGACAGATGATGAGGACATTGAACGGCAACGTTGCATGCTGTATATGCAGGCTAATATTCTTTTACAGAAGTTTAACTCATGTTCAGACAAAGTGAAGACGTCACTGTTTAAAGCATATTGTACACCTCTCTGTACTGCACATTTGTGGACAAATTATCGAATGTCTAGCTTACAAAGGCTACAAGTTGCTTATAATGATGCACTGAGAATTTTATTAAGGAAACGTAGATGGCATAGTGCAAGTGAAATGTTTGTGAGTGTGGGAGTAAACACATTTAAAGCCGTGTTACGTCATCTAATGTATAAATTTATCTGCCGGGTTAATGCTTCTGAGAATGAGATTATTATGGTCCGAATATAAAGTTTAGTACCACACGGTATCAGTCCAAGTTGTGGGATCACTGGCACCACTGTATTTTTTTAACGCAGTGATTTACATGTTTTTTTTTTGTTGATTATGTCTGTGTTTTTTGTTTTTTCTTCTGTGTGTGTTTTTAAATATTGGACATTGAGTCTGTAATAAAGTTTGATTGATTGATTGATTGACTGATTCATTGATTGATCCTCTGGATGCCAGAATAAAACTTGTTTGTAGCCTACATTAAAATTCAACATTGTTTTTGTGGGGTTTTTTAGTCTTTCTTTCTTCTGTTCTAACAGAGTTTTGAAACTTTTACCTCACTAACACAAGTCAGTATTCATGAAATGTTACTGATAATTTGCTGTTAATTATTTTTTCTCATAAAAAGCCCTTTGGAGAACTGACTAGTAGGGGTGTATTAATGCATCGCAATGCAAAAATGCTATAATGTGCATTGTGTGATTTCATTTCATGGAAATCAGCATTCTGTTAATAATGCATCTCATGCAGTTGCTCTGTTTGAACACCAGAGATCACAATCTGTGCAAAACCTCAAATCTATAGCGTGCACTAGTCACATGATCAGAGTCTACACTATTACAGGAAATCATCTGAACTTGTGAAGTGATCGATGGCTTCAGATACAAGTTATACAGCTTTTATAAACAGGTTATAACAGTTAAACTTCTCAGTAGCTTTCAGACAAATCAGCCTCACACTGTAGGGGAACATAAGTATTCAAGAGGGAGGCAGTTCTGAAAAGGCGGCATTTTAGCCATCTTTGGAGCTCTACTTCTGATTAAACTGACTCCCCAGATGCTGATTTGGAGCTCATTATGGATCATGTATTCTGAATTTTTTCTCTCTGGATCTTGTTTGTTCTCTCAGTTTTAAGAGGGAATGTATACATTTTTATGTTTAAGATACATTTTCTTTACAATATTAAACTTAACAAAGAGTAGACAAAAAGGCACATTGTTAGGCATTGTTTTTTTATTCAGATATTAAAAAGGAATCTCTTCAGTCAGTTTTTATGAAAATTCTGTCATTGAAATCTTGTGTTGAATCATATTGGATCGAATCGTGGAAGATGTGTCCTTACACTCCCACGATGTATTGTTGCCAACAGCAAGGAAATGGTCAGATCTTGTTAAATAGTTTTCTAATTTAAATAAAAACCAACAGTGAACACCTTCCACAATGAGAAGTAAATATGTTGACAGATTTTGTGCAACCAGTAAACATTTACTATGAAGTTGCTTTGAGAAAGTAGAAAGCATATAGTACTGTATCTCTGTTATAATGCTTTATTTAACAAGGAAAGCACCTTAAATACAATTTCTGAGAATTTTATTTTCATCCTACTGGTTTCAGTTCTGTTTGTAACGTGTCTGTAGTGAAAATGCTTTTTTTTGCATTCAAACCCCATGCTTCAGTGCTCTGGGAGTGTTTATAGCGCTGTGACTTTAACACTTCATGACTGAGAGCTGCTGCTACAGCAACTTCACCCACAGCTACCATGACTTTGATCCCCGTCTTCATCTGGACACTGATCCTCTGGACTCAAGGTCAGACACTGCTTCATATTTTATCTCTACAATGATCTGTTCATACTAATACACTTATTGTTTCTATTAGAATATTTCAGTTTCATGCTGCGTTATTGTGTATTTTTCAGAATGCAGAGGTCAAGCCACAGTAACTCAGACTCCTGCAGTGAAATCTGCTCTTCCAGGAGAAACAGTCACCATCAACTGTAGAACTAATCCGGCAGTGTATAATAATAACTATTTACACTGGTATCAGCAGAAACCTGGAGAAGCTCCTAAACTCCTGATTAAGTTTGCAAATCAGCGAGAGTCAGGTATTCCAGCTCGTTTCAGTGGCAGTGGATCTGGATCTGATTTCACTCTGACCATCAGTGGAGTCCAGACTGAAGATGCAGGAGATTACTACTGTCAGAGTGTACATTACATCAGTAATATCTGGTCGTATCACAGTGTTATAGAGTCGTACAAAAACCTCCCTCAGTCAGATTGTAGAGAGACTGAACTGCTGCAGCTGGGAGTGACTGCAGGTGCTGAGTTGGAGGATGTGATACGACACAATGGTACTCTGTGGAGGAGAGGAACCACACCACACTAACTCACAACTCACATTAGAGATCTCTCAATAATCATCACACCACACTGCACACAGTCCATCACATCCACTACTTTTGTAGTTTTCTACAGAGATGGTGCTCACTGTCACAATATCATAATTTTACTAATATCAAGTATCTGATTATCAAATTCATTTCTGTTTTGTATGATTCCCCACACATTTACTCCATCTAAACTATCCTGCTCACAAAGACTGGTTTTCATACAGTTTTGTTTGTGTGCATCTTTTCTTGCAGGCATGGGTCTTGCAGCAAAATCCAATTACACCTCATGAAAACACATTCCAACTTAATGGTCAGGTTTCCATTTTTCTTGATATTGTCTTACTAATAAGTGTTAGTTTTGTACTGATGTTTGGACACACTGACTCACTGTGGTGTTTAACTCCAGAGTATCAGAAAATATGAAAGGTAAAATTAATTCTCATCATAATCTATGGTTAGGGTTAGGGTAACTGTAAGAATCCTGGATAAGTTAAATTAATGAACAAATAAATTATGTTAATTTGTGTATATAGTCCTCAGCTTATGTCTAGTCTGGGCTAGAAGGACATCAGTCTCAGCTGCATGTCTTCATAGAATTCTGTGTTAATGTTGGTTGTGTTCTTGCTTGATAAAAGTTAAAAATAATAATTTTTAAGCAATTTTCTAGACATACACCAAAATGTCTATTTCAGTAAGAGAGGTGTTTTGGTCTTAAAGATGTTTGACGAGTTCAGAGGACGAGGTTTGAGACGCCACCTCTCATCTATTTACATTACTATTCTATCATGTTTACTCCATCAGTTCACATCAATCAGTTCACTACATGCTGGTTGCAGTGGAGCTCCAACAGTCCCGTTCCTGATTGATGGACTTTCCTGGTGTTGATGTTTCAGGGTCTGGTTCATGTCTATTATGCTTTGGTCAGGCACAGTGTCCTTCAGTCTGTTGGCTTGTGTCAGTGGTGAAGGACTTTACTCTGCTCTGGTCCTTCAGCTCTCTGTAGTGCTGCTGTTCTCTGCAGTCTGATCACCTCATGACTACAGCCTCATGGTGTGGAGTTTGGGGTGGTGTTGCTCACTGACACTGTGACCAACTGAATCATTGAGATTTATTCACAGCAACAGAGGACCCAACTAACCATTCTGATGTTGTGGGAATTCCACTAACCAAATAAAATATACTCTTAATATTGTTAGAAAAATTATATTTTAGTAAAATATAATAATCTACAGAGATATAATCATGGTTAAAAAGGTTTAATTTCCATAACCATCGTGTCAGTATTTGACTATTAGATGGGGCTTGGAAAGTATCATAAGCATTTGTATAATTTAATTTATAAGAAAATGATTTACATCTTCAATCTGAATCACATTTTCAGTGATGATTTCTCTCAATTATTTGTTACGTCAAAATAGAGCACATATAAAATTATAAACCCAAAGCCCCCTGTGAAAGTATGGAATGAAATGGCATGGGAGAATAATAATGATATTATTTATTATTTATTATTATTATTAGTAATAATAATAATAATAATAATAATAATAATAATAATAATAATAATAATAATAATAATAATAATTATTATTATTATTATTATTATTATTATTATTATTTGTTTTTCTCATGAATGATCAGGTTCTACAGCAGATACTGAGACAGATGCATAGGTGATTTGTGTATGATGTGTTTAATCAACAATATAAAGCAAGCGTGTTTACTGATTCAAAAGCTTTTATTAATAATTCAAAGCAGGACATTGCAGTGATCCACACACTTAACACATATTTAGGTGATAATTAAGAAGAAGAGATGAGTTAAACTGAGGAGTGTGTGAGCTCACATGTTAATAACACAAATGAAATGATGAGAGAGGATGATTTGAGCAGTAAAGGCCACATGTACCACACAGTGAAGCAGTAGAAGGTGAGCTGAGTAAAGTGTGTGTGATCTCACAGCTCTGAGCACTGCTCTGTGTTCACTGTGCTCACCACAGTAGGTTGGTTGTCTTTGGAGGCCTCACAGGTCACCACCTTGTTCCTCCACTGCTCCCGGTGGAGGCTCAGTGTGCTGCTCCAGCTGTAGAGGCCGTCAGCGTTCAGACCGGAGGTGCTGCTGCTTTCCCCCGAGCTCCAGCTGCTGCCATCAACCTTCCAGCTCAACTTCCAGTCCGAGGGGAAGCCCTTGTAGGCCACACACATGAGTGTGACCTTCTCCTGCTGCAGCTCCACACTGGAGGGGGGCAGCACCGTCACACTGGGCTGGGTGACACCTACACACACACACAGAGGTGAGACAGGAATGGACAGCTGTCAGTCACTCAGGCTTTGTTTCAGCTCACTGTGTGTGTTTCACTTCCCTTTATATCTTACAGAGCAGAACTGAGATCAGTGGAGCATCACAAACGTTTCACATTCAATTCAAATACTTTTACATCTTACAGCTATAATGATTTATATTATTGTGAACATTAAAAGTTCAAATTTAATTGTACTGTACCTTCAATAATAAGAAATATTAAACACATTTTATAATGTAATTAAACAGCATTTAAAGTAAAACAAATTTATAATTTAAATAAATTCATTCTAGCCTTCAGGTCATCTGTTCATAAAGTCAGAGTCTCTGAGATATTAAATGTAGTTAGAATAATTGAGTGAAACACTGTGACTAATTTGCACAAACAATAATATATGTTTTGGTTGTAAATTTACTATGAATTAAAATGAACTATTAGTACTGTAGTGAGATACATTTTGAGAAACATCTAATATAAGTTAAATTTCAGAAACAAAATGACTTTATCCTGACTTCACATTTCATTAAACGGAATTTAAAGACAAAAAAACCCCTATGGACTATAATCTTTTTACTTTTTATGAAGAATCTGAACACACTCCATTTCAGTAATTAATAAACAGGTTACTTACGGCCCACAGACAGTTTGGTTCCTCCACCAAAAGTCCACCACAGTGATACATTCCTATGAAGCCGTCATACAAAAACCTGTCACACTACAGTGAACACACACACACACACACACACACACACACACACACCGACACACACACACACACACACACACACACACACACAAACAGAGTTAACTAATTGTGGTTATATTTGCAGAACACAACTGTATGATTAACGATTTCCCCATTAGTAAAATAAATCATTAGTTAGTCCTAACTCCTGAAAATTTCCAAGAAATGAAAAAAATATTCAAGATTCAACTTTTCTCTCCAATTAATTTATTTATTCAATTTTGACCTAAAAGTATTTTCCAGAAAAGCTCCATCAGACTCCAGAAACAAAATTCACACAATAACTCTGTAGTAGTGTGAGAATGACAGTAAGATTGTTGGAATGTGGTAAAGGTGTTTCCATACTTAGAGGACACTTTGCATTGGCAGCACATGCTTCAGTGCTCTGGGAGTGTTTATAGCGCTGTGACTTTAACACTTCATGACTGAGAGCTGCTGCTACAGCAACTTCACCCACAGCTACCATGACTTTCATCCCCGTCTTCATCTGGACACTGATCCTCTGGACTCAAGGTCAGACACTGCTTCATATTTTATCTCTACAATGATCTGTTCATACTAATACACTTATTGTTTCTATTAGAATATTTCAGTTTCATGCTGCGTTATTGTGTATTTTTCAGAATGCAGAGGTCAAGCCACAGTAACTCAGACTCCTGCAGTGAAATCTGCTCTTCCAGGAGAAACAGTCACCATCAACTGTAGAACCAGTCCGGCAGTGTATCATCACAGCTCATATGGTCACTACTTACACTGGTATCAGCAGAAACCTGGAGAAGTTCCTAAACTCCTGATTAAGATCGCAAATCAGCGTCTGTCAGGTATTCCAGCTCGTTTCAGTGGCAGTGGATCTGGATCTGATTTCACTCTGACCATCAGTGGAGTCCAGACTGAAGATGCAGGAGATTACTACTGTCAGAGTTACCATTACATCAGTAGCACCAACCTGTTCACACAGTGTTATAGAGTCGTACAAAAACCTCCCTCAGTCAGATTGTAGAGAGACTGAACTGCTGCAGCTGGGAGTGACTGCAGGTGATGAGTTGGAGGATGTGATACAACACAATGACACTCTGTGGAGGAGAGGAACCACACCACACTTACTCACAACTCACATTAGAGATCTCTCAATAATCATCACACCACACTGCACACAGTCCATCACAACCAACAGTTTAACATAAATAGTTCTGCAATTTTCTATATATCACAAGTTTATCACTAATCCTACCCTCAGTACATTCTCTATTTCTGACCCAGAATCAATCCCTGTTATTAATCTGGTCTCAGCCTCAGTCTCTGTCTTGTGTTTGTTTCAGGTTAAACTCTGGTCCTGCTCTGGATTCTGACTCAGTCACTGGTGTAACTCCTCTTGACCATGAGAACTTGCTGCTATCTTGAATCAGGACAGATATAGCATGAAGGTGTGGCTCTAATATAATCGCATTCCTCCAGTTAATGACCCATCTGACCCATCTGACCTTCTCTCTTCATATTGAGACTCTTCTCTGACTTGGCCCCCAGGTGGAGGAATGAACTTCCTCTGGCTGACTGAAAAGCTGATTCACTATCTGTCTTCAAAGAAAGACCAATTCCCTTCAAACACCAAGCACTAAAATGAGAATTTATTAGAAAACCTCATCTTCTACTGTTGCTGTGCTGCTGTACTAACTTAAGCTGTCTCCTCTAACAGGGATTTAGCTTCATAATATTTTATTAGTCAGTGAGGATGTGTTTTTGGAGATTACAAAGCAGTTCTACTTTTGTAAGTGACTCTGGATAAAGCCATCTGATAAATGCTGTAAATGTAAATATTCTCAAGACAGAGAGTGCATTACTACTTCCTGTGCTGTCTTGTGCCTCAGGTCTCCTTCATGCCTGGTGCAATATTGAATCAGGAGACATATAGCATGGAGGTGTGGCTCTAATATAATCTGATTCCTCCATTAATGACCCAGCTTTATCCATGACCCCTGACCATTCTATATCTGTTCCTGTCATTACAGAAGTTGTACCTGTATCTATGTTAGATGTAGCACATTACACACACTTCAACTAAAGTTAAATAGTTATTCTCATCCTTGAATGACTGATTTATTGCTTTTATCTAAAAGTGATTAAAATATATCCCATATTCCATGAATTTTACATCATCAGGACCTTCAAAATTGTTCTAAAATCTTACACAACATTCCTGTAAGTATCTGCTTACTAGTTAAGTCATGATTAACTCAGAGCAGTCTGTTGTATCTGGGCCATGATGATGCTGATAGACTCATCACTACATGAACAAGACTAAATAAAGATTAAAGAAACATTTGAGCTCTTTCTGTATATTTCATTTTTTCTTTCTTTTTTATTATTTCATCACAATAGTTCTTCATTTCTGTTCTAGTTTCTGGGTTCTAATTTAAGGATGGATCTGTCTACGTTCTCTGTGTCAGTCAGTGTCTTGACCCTTATTATAGATTACGACTACAAGTATTAGAAGATCCAAATAAAAAAAGCACTAGATGTTTCATTGTTATCAAAGTTGCTATTTTCCATTAAAAGAGATCATTTGAAATGTTTTTTCATACATCAGTTTATTCTTTGATGTATTTTATTGAAATTTGTTAAATGTTTTGATAGTTTATGCAAATTCTGACCAATCAGAGAAATAAGAATTGAAAGTGTTCCTCCTCCCATGGTTGTAAATAAAGAGGCAGACTGAAGAGTGTTATACACACACACACACACACACACATACAGATTTGCATGAAGAGCTCTGAGACCCAGAATAGATCACCACTTTCAGCAGATGTTCATGGTTCTTCTGCTAAACTCACTCAAGCACAACACACAGCGCTGCACTCAACCTGCTGTTAAAGGTGCTGTTCCAAATCGCTGCCAAAGACACTTCACTAATGAAAAAGGAGACCTGCTTTCCACATTGAAGCTTTATTTCAGCAGAGCTACACCACTGACATCACCTCAGACTGCTAAGCATGGTTTAAAGTGTACACTTGAATTCTAGTGGACTTCACAGCGGCTCTTTCGGAACGAGGCGACCTGAGTGGTGTCGTGGTGGGAGACGGTACAGCCGAACACCTCAGCCTCCTCCCAGCGTTCTTTGCTGAGGGTCAGGGTGCTGCTGCGGCTGTAGACGCCGTTCTTCTGTTCTTCTGTGCTGGTCAGAACCCCTTCATTTACCTCAGCACCATCCACGGTCCAGCTCAGCAGCGCCCCCTGTGGAGAATAGGCCGAGAGCAGGCAGAGCAGTGAGGCCGTTCCCTCAGAGCGCTGCAGAGAGGAGGGAGGGAGCAGAGACACGGAGGGCTTCACCATCGGACCAGCTGAAGAACGAACACACACACACACACACACACACACACAATTAGATTAATGTTAATGTGAACTCTATCATACTGAACATGGTGATATTTGGTCCTTCAGTTCAGCTGTAGAGCAGATGCAGTAGTTTATCTGGACATCGTACAACAGGACACAATTCTGATAACATTATCCAACCAAACTGCAGCTCAACAAAATCTCCATCTATTAAATAAAACACACCGTGCTTAAATAACCATCACACCATGGTAAAGTCATCTTTGTTTAATTTTTTAAATCATCCTAATAATTATTTATAGGTTATAATTTAATGGGAAATCAACAAAAAATGTAAACAAACAATAAAACAAACTGTTACACAAAGTTCCATTGTGATTAATTAGAGTAACACAAAGCAAAAATTTAATGAAATAAAATCTAACATTTCACATGAACCTTAAAAATAGATGAATTGACTTCATCAGAATTTTAAAAAATGACAAATGAAACCGAGAACCTAGAAACAGCTCTCTCCTCTTCACACCACATTCCACTTTTCTCTCTTTTATTGAAAAGACCAATTTCTTTATCAAAATTTCACAGTATTAATTTGCAGTAAATTTATCAGTTTCACGGAATTCATAAAAAGAACTAATGACTCTATGAGCATTTAAACAAATAAGGCACTTACTTTTCATAATGAGTTTGGTTCCTCCACCAAAAGTCCACCACAGTGATACATTCCTATGAAGCCATCGTACAAAAACCTCTGTCACACTACAGTGAACACACACACACACACACACACACACACACGCACACACACACACACACAGTTCAATAATTGTTGTTATATTTACAGAACACAACTGTAAGATTGAAGATTTCTTCATAAGTAAGTTTTCTTCATCACTCATCTGTTTAAACTCAGTGATGTTTCAGTAAAAAGGTCTGACTCTGGAGCACAGTGTACTGTACACACTGCAGAAGACTGGAGGAGAAATAACACTGAATGATGGATTAGTGATGAGATTCATCTCTACAGTCAGAAACACAATAAACATGACACATAAATATAGTAAAGAATAACTTTTTAATGTTGATCTCTTCTACATCTCCTCTGTAGTCAGTCTGAATCCTGATCGAATTAAAGAGAAAATCTGAACTTCTGTCATTTCTCTACTGCATTTATACACTTGAAACAAATATTTCATAAAATTATCTTTCTAATTCACTTATTTATGCAACTTATACCTAAAAGTATTTTCCAGAAAATCTCCTTCTGACTCCAGAAGTAAAATTCACACAATAACTCTGTAGTAGTGTGAGAATGACAGTAAGATTGTTGGAATGTGGTAAAGGTGTTTCCATACTTAGAGGACACTTTGCATTGGCAGCACATGCTTCAGTGCTCTGGGAGTGTTTATAGCGCTGTGACTTTAACACTTCATGACTGAGAGCTGCTGCTACAGCAACTTCACCCACAGCTACCATGACTTTCATCCCCGTGTTCATCTGGACACTGATCCTCTGGACTCAAGGTCAGACACTGCTTCATATTTTATCTCTACAATGATCTGTTCATACTAATACACTTATTGTTTCTATTAGAATATTTCAGTTTCATGCTGCGTTATTGTGTATTTTTCAGAATGCAGAGGTCAAGCCACAGTAACTCAGACTCCTGCAGTGAAATCTGCTCTTCCAGGAGAAACAGTCACCATCAACTGTAGAACTAATCCACAGGTGTACCAAGGCTGGAGTAATCAACCTTTACACTGGTATCAGCAGAAACCTGGAGAAGCTCCTAAACTCCTGATTAAGCTCGCAAATCAGCGAGAGTCAGGTATTCCAGCTCGTTTCAGTGGCAGTGGATCTGGATCTGATTTCACTCTGACCATCAGTGGAGTCCAGACTGAAGATGCAGGAGATTACTACTGTCAGAGTTTCCATTACATCAGTAGCACCAACCTGTTCACACAGTGTTATAGAGTCGTACAAAAACCTCCCTCAGTCAGATTGTAGAGAGACTGAACTGCTGCAGCTGGGAGAGACTGCAGGTGCTGAGTTGGAGGATGTGATACGACACAATGTCACCCTGTGGAGGAGAGGAACCACACCACACTAACTCACATTAGAGATCTCTCAATAATCATCACAGCACACTGCACACAGTCCCTTACATCCACTTTTTTTGTAGTTTTCTATAGTCATGGTGATTACTGTCACAATATCATAATTTTACAAATATCAAGTATCTGATTATCAAATTCATTTCTGTTTCATATGATTCTCCACACATTCACTCCAAATGTCCTGCTCACAAAGACTGGTTTTCATACAGTTTTTTGTGTGCATCTTTTCATGAATGGGTCTTGTAGCAAAATCCAATTACATGAAAACACATTCCAACTTAATGGTCAGGTTTCCATTTTTCCTGATATTGTCTTACTAATAAGTGTTAGTTTTGTACTGATGTTTGGACACACTGACTCACTGTGGTGTTTAGATATACTCCAGAGTATCAGAAAATATGAAAGGTAAAATTAATTCTCATCATAATCTATGGTTAGGGTTAGGGTAACTGTAAGAACCCATCGTAAGTTAAATTAATGAACAAAAAATGATGTTAATTTGTGTATATAGTCCTCAGCTTATGTCTAGTCTGGGCTAGAAGGACATCAGTCTCAGCTGCATGTCTTCATAGAATTCTGTGTTAATGTTGGTTGTGTTCTTGCTTGATAAAAGTTAAAAATAATAATTTTTAAGCAATTTTCTAGACATACACCAAAATGTCTATTTCAGAAAGAGAGGTGTTTTGCTCTTAAAGATGTTTGATGAGTTCAGAGGACGAGGTTTGAAACACCACCTCTCATCTATTTACATTACATTACTATCATGTTTACTCCATCAGTTCACATCAATCAGTTCACTACATGCTGGTTGCAGTGGAGCTCCAACAGTCTCATTCCTGATTGATGGACTTTCCTGGTGTTGATGTTTCAGGGTCTGGTGCATGTCTTTTAGGTGTGGGTCAGGCACAGTGTCCTTCAGTCTGTTGGCTTGTGTCAGTGGTGAAGGACTTTACTCTGCTCTGGTCCTTCAGCTCTCTGTAGTGCTGCTGTTCTCTGCAGTCTGATCACCTCATGACTACAGCCTCATGGTGTGGAGGTTGGGGTGGTGTTGCTCACTGACACTGTGACCAACTGAATCATTGAGATTTATTCACAGCAACAGAGGACCCAACTAACCATTCTGATGTTGTGGGAATTCAAATAAACAAATAAAATATACTCTTAATATTGTTAGAAAAATTATATTTTAGTAAAATATAATAATCTACAGAGATATAATCATGGTTAAAAAGGTTTAATTTCCATAACCATCGTGTCAGTATTTGACTATTAGATGGGGCTTGGAAAGTATCATAAGCATTTGTATAATTTAATTTAAAAGAAAATGATTTACATCTTCAATCTGAATCACATTTTCAGTGATGATTTCTCTCAATTATTTGTTACGTCAAAATAGAGCACATATAAAATTATAAACCCAAAGCCCCCTGTGAAAGTATGGAATGAAATGGCATGGGAGAATAATAATGATATTATTTATTATTATTATTTATAATAATAATAATAATAATAATAATAATAATAATAATAATAATAATAATAATAATAATAAAAACAAAAATAATAATAATAATAATAATAATAATAATAATAATAATAATAATAACAATAACACACACACACACACACACACACACACAGACAGAGTGAACTAATTGTGGTTATATTTACAAAAAACACTGTATGATTAATGATTTATTCATTAGTTAGTCCTAACTCCTTTCTAAGAAATGAAAAACATGTTTCAAGTTTGAACTTCTCTCTCCAATTCATTTATTCATGTTTCCTAGACCAATTTAGCAGTATTTTCCAGAAAATCACCATCTGACTCCAGAAGTAAAATTCACACAACTCTGTAGTCAAACATGTGAAACACTTTCCTAACCAGAAGCCATGAATGAACTCTGAGATCCGCCTCTTTCTGAAAGCAAGAGATGCTGCTTTTAAATCCAGCAATGCAGAGGAACTACAGCAGAGGCAGAGCCAACCTGTGAAGGGGCATTAGGAAAGCCAGGCATGCACATAAACTGGGTATCGAGGAGCACTTCCACTGCAACACCAACCCCAGACGCATGTGGAAAGGCATCCAAACCATCACTGACCACAAACCAACAATACAGTCTCTACCAACCAGTAATGCCTTCCTTCCAGTCGAGTTCAACCACTTCTTTGCTCACTTTGACCAGGGCGTCATACACACCAGGAATGATGACTCCTCCATGGCTGATCTTCCAATATCACTCTCCACAACAGAGGTACACTCAGCACTGAGCAGAGTAGATCCACGTAAGTCAGCTGGCCCTGATGGCACACCCAGACGTGTGCTCAGGAGTTGTGCTGACCAACTGGTGCAAGTCTTCACTGACATTTTCAACCTGTCACTGGCCCAGGCCACTGGTCCAATATGTCTGAAGACTACAACCATCATACCAGTGCCCAACCATTCTTCTGTGAAGATTTCCGCCCTGTTGCACTCACCCCCATTGTTATGAAGTGCTTTGAGAAGCTGGTTCTAAGTCACCTCATAGCATTTCTCCCACCTACACTGGACCCAGACCAGTTTGCCTATCGCCCAAATAGGTCTACAGAGGATGCTATTTCCACTGCTCTTCATCTAGCTCTCACCCACCTGGACAATAACAATACATACATTCGGATGTTGTTCAGTGACTTCAGCTCCACATTTAATACAGTCATCCCTAGTAAACTGATCACTAAGCTCAGTGACCTGTGTATCTGCACATCCATTTGCAGCTGGATTATGGACTTTTTTAACAAATCGACTTCAGTCTGTAAGGTTGGGTAATCACTTATCCTCAACCCTAATCCCGAACACCGGCATCCCACAAGGCTGTGTGCTGAGCCTACTGCTCTAATCCCTGTTCACCCTTGACTGTGTTCCGCAACATAACTCCAACGTCTTCATCAAGTATGCAGATGATACCACAGTTGTTGGCCGAATCAGCAACAACGATGAATCGGCCTACAGGCAGGAGATCTAAAGACTGTCAGCATGGTGTTCCATGAACAACCTCACCCTCAACACCTCAAAGACCAAAGAGCTCATTGTGGACTTCTGGAAATCTAACAGCAGCAGACACTCCCCTATTTACATCAACGGGTCTGAAGTAGAGCGTTTCTCCAGCCTTAAGTTCCTGGGTGTCCACATCTCTGAGGATGTGTATCATAATCTAGGGTTAGGGTTAGGGTAACTGTAACAACCCTAGATAAGTTTAATTCATGAAAAAATAAATTATGTTAATTTGTATATAAAGATCATAGCTTATGTCTAGTCTGGGCTAGAAGCACATTAGTTTCAGCTGCATTTCTTCATCGAATTCTGTGTTATTTTTCAAATTAATTTTGTTAGTGGTGTTCTTGGTTCTTTAAGAGTAAACATAATCCACTTCAAGCATTTTCTAGAAGTAGACAGGCCAAAACAGACACCAAAATGTCTTATGTATTATTTCAGTAATAATGTGTGCAAAGGTGAAATATCTTGGTCATTTTTTAACTGAGCATATGACAGATGATGAGGACATTGAACGGCAACGTTGCATGCTGTATATGCAGGCTAATATTCTTTTACAGAAGTTTAACTCATGTTCAGACAAAGTGAAGACGTCACTGTTTAAAGCATATTGTACACCTCTCTATAATGCACATTTGTGGACAAATTATCGAATGTCTAGCTTACAAAGGCTACAAGTAGCTTATAATGATGCACTGAGAATTTTATTAAGGAAACGTAGATGGCATAGTGCAAGTGAAATGTTTGTGAGTGTGGGAGTAAACACATTTAAAGCCGTGTTACGTCATCTAATGTATAAATTTATCTGCCGGGTTAATGCTTCTGAGAATGAGATTATTATGGGCCGAATATAAAGTTTAGTACCACACGGTATCAGTCCAAGTTGTGGGATCACTGGCACCACTGTATTTTTTTAACGCAGTGATTTACATGTTTTTTTTTTGTTGATTATTTCTGTGTTTTTTGTTTTTTCTTCTGTGTGTGTTTTTAAATATTGGACCTTGAGTCTGTAATAAAGTTTGATTGATTGATTGATTGACTGATTCATTGATTGATCCTCTGGATGCCAGAATAAAACTTGTTTGTAGCCTACATTAAAATTCAACATTGTTTTTGTGGGGTTTTTTAGTCTTTCTATCTTCTGTTCTAACAGAGTTTTGAAACTTTTACCTCACTAACACAAGTCAGTATTCATGAAATGTTACTGATAATTTGCTGTTAATTATTTTTTCTCATAAAAAGCCCTTTGGAGAACTGACTAGTAGGGGTGTATTAATGCATCGCAATGCAAAAATGCTATAATGTGCATTGTGTGATTTCATTTCATGGAAATCAGCATTCTGTTAATAATGCATCTCATGCAGTTGCTCTGTTTGAACACCAGAGATCACAATCTGTGCAAAAGCTCAAATCTGTAGCGTGCACTAGTCACATGATCAGAGTCTACACTATTACAGGAAATCATCTGAACTTGTGAAGTGATCGATGGCTTCAGATACAAGTTATACAGCTTTTATAAACAGGTTATAACAGTTAAACTTCTCAGGAGCTTTCAGACAAATCAGCCTCACACTGTAGGGGAACATAAGTATTCAAGAGGGAGGCAGTTCTGAAAAGGCGGCATTTTAGCCATCTTTGGAGCTCTACTTCTGATTAAACTGACTCCCCAGATGCGGATTTGGAGCTCATTATGGATCATGTATTCTGAATGGTTTCTCTCTGGGTCTTGTTTGTTCTCTCAGTTTTAAGAGGGAATGTATCCATTTTTACGTTTAAGATACATTTTCTTTACAATATTAAACTTAACAAAGAGTAGACAAAAAGGCACTTTGTTAGGCATTGTTTTTTTATTCAGATATTAAAAAGGAATCTCTTCAGTCAGTTTTTATGAAAATTCTGTCATTGAAATCTTGTGTTGAATCATATTGGATCGAATCGTGGAAGATGTGTCCTTACACTCCCACGATGTATTGTTGCCAACAGCAAGGAAATGGTCAGATCTTGTTAAATAGTTTTCTAATTTAAATAAAAACCAACAGTGAACACCTTCCACAATGAGAAGTAAATATGTTGACAGATTTTGTGCAACCAGTAAACATTTACTATGAAGTTGCTTTGAGGAAGTAGAAAGCATATAGTACTGTATCTCTGTTATAATGCTTTATTTAACAAGGAAAGCACCTTAAATACAATTTCTGAGAATCTTATTTTCATCCTACTGGTTTCAGTTCTGTTTGTAACGTGTCTGTAGTGAAAATGCTTTTTTTTGCATTCAAACCCCATGCTTCAGTGCTCTGGGAGTGTTTATAGCGCTGTGACTTTAACACTTCATGACTGAGAGCTGCTGCTACAGCAACTTCACCCACAGCTACCATGACTTTCATCCCCATCTTCATCTGGACACTGATCCTCTGGACTCAAGGTCAGACACTGCTTTATATTTTATCTCTACAATGATCTGTTCATACTAATACACTTATTGTTTCTATTAGAATATTTCAGTTTCATGCTGCGTTATTGTGTATTTTTCAGAATGCAGAGGTCAAGCCACAGTAACTCAGACTCCTGCAGTGAAATCTGCTCTTCCAGGAGAAACAGTCACCATCAACTGTAGAACCAGTCAGGCAGTGTATCATCACAGCTCATATGGTCACTTCTTACAGTGGTATCAGCAGAAACCTGGAGAAGCTCCTAAACTCCTGATTAAGCTCGCAAATCAGCGAGAGTCAGGTATTCCAGCTCGTTTCAGTGGCAGTGGATCTGGATCTGATTTCACTCTGACCATCAGTGGAGTCCAGACTGAAGATGCAGGAGATTACTACTGTCAGAGTAGGCATGAAATCTCTGGCTACTGGTTCACACAGTGTTATAGAGTCGTACAAAAACCTCCCTCAGTCAGATTGTAGAGAGACTGAACTGCTGCAGCTGGGAGTGACTGCAGGTGCTGAGTTGGAGGATGTGATACGACACAATGACACTCTGTGGAGGAGAGGAACCACACCACACTAACTCACAACTCACATTAGAGATCTCTCAATAGTCATCACACCACACTACACACAGTCCATCACATCCACTACTTTTGTAGTTTTCTACAATCATGGTGGTTACTGTCACAATTGAAAACATCACAGTTTTACAAATATCAAGTATCTTATTATAAAATCCATTTCTGTTTCATATGATTCCCCACACATTCACTCCAACTGTCCTGCTCACAAAGACTGGTTTTCATACAGTTTTTTGTGTGCATCTTTTCTTGCAGGCATGGGTCTTGTAGCAAAATCCAATTACACCTCATGAAAACACATTCCAACTTAAAGGCCATGTTTCCATTTTTCTTGATATTGTCTTACTAATAAGTGTTAATTTTTTACTGATGTTTGGACACACTGACTCACTGTGGTGTTTAACTCCAGAGTATCAGAAAATATGAAAGGTAAAATTAATTCTTATCATAATCTATGGTTAGGGTTAGGGTAACTGTAAGAATCCTGGATAAGTTAAATTAATGAACAAATAAATGATGTTAATTTGTGTATATAGTTCTCAGCTTATGTCTAGTCTGGGCTAGAAGGACATCAGTCTCAGCTGCATGTCTTCATAGAATTCTGTGTTATTTTTCTTATTATTGTTGTTGGTGGTGTTCTTGATTACTTAAAGTTAAAAATAATCATTTGTAAGCAATTTTCTAGACATATACCAAAATGTCTATTTCAGTAAGAGAGGTGTTTTACTCTTAAAGATGTTTGACGAGTTCAGAGGACGAGGTTTGAGACGCCACCTCTCATCTATTTACATTACTATTCTATCATGTTTACTCCATCAGTTCACATCAATCAGTTCACTACATGCTGGTTGCAGTGGAGCTCCAACAGTCCCATTCCTGATTGATGGACGTTCCTGGTGTTGATGTTTCAGGGTCTGGTGCATGTCTTTTAGGTGTGGGTCAGGCACAGTGTCCTTCAGTCTGTTGGCTTGTCTCAGTGGTGAAGGACTTTACTCTGCTCTGGTCCTTCAGCTCTCTGTAGTGCTGCTGTTCTCTGCAGTCTGATCACCTCATGACTACAGCCTCATGGTGTGGAGTTTGGGGTGGTGTTGCTCACTGACACTGTGACCAACTGAATCATTGAGATTTATTCACAGAAACAGAGGACCCAACTAACCATTCTGATGTTGCGGGAGTTCCACTAACCAAATAAAAATTATTCTTAATATTGTCATGAATTTGTTATTTTAGTACAGTATGAGTAATCTACAGAGATATAATCATGGTTAAAAAGGTTTATTTTCCATAACTACTGTGTTAGTATTTGATTATTTGATGGGGCTTGGAAAGTATCATAAGCTTTTGCATAATTCATTAGAAATAAAATTCTTTACATCTTCAATCTTCACTCAAACAGATTTTCATTTGTTACTTCAAAATACAGCACATATAAAAATGATAAAACCAAAGCTCCCTGTGAAAGTATGTAATAAAATGTCATTGGAGAACTATTATTATTATTATTATTATTATTATTATTATTATTATTATTATTATTATTATTATTATTATTATTATTTTTATTATTATTATTATCAGTTCTTTTTCTCATGAATGATCAGGTTCTACAGCAGATACTGAGACAGATGCATAGGTGATTTGTGTATGATGTGTTTAATCAACAATGTAAAGCAAGCATGTTTACTGATTCAAAAGCTTTTATTAATAATTCAAAGCAGGACATTGCAGTGATCCACACACTTAACACAAACGTTTCACATTCAATTCAAATACTTTTACATCTTACAGCTATAATGATTTATATTATTGTGAACATGAAAAGTTCAAATTTAATTGTACTGTACCTTCAATAATAAGAAATATTAAACATATTTTATAATGTAATTAAACAGCATTTAAAGTAAAACAAATTTATAATTTAAATAAATTCATTCTAGCCTTCAGGTCATCTGTTCATAAAGTCAGAGTCTCTGAGATATTAAATGGAGTTAGAATAATTGAGTGAAACACTGTGACTAATTTGCACAAACAATAATATATGTTTTGGTTGTAAATTTACTATGAATTAAAATGAACTATTAGTACTGTAGTGAGATACATTTTGAGAAACATCTAATATAAGTTAAATTTCAGAAACAAAATGACTTTATCCTGACTTCACATTTCATTAAAGGGAATTTAAAGACAAAAAAACCCATATGGACTATAATCTTTTTACTTTTTATGAAGAATCTGAACACACTCCATTTCAGTAATTAATAAACAGGTTACTTATGGCCCACAGACAGTTTGGTTCCTCCACCAAAAGTGTACCACAGTGATACATTCCTATGAAGCCGTCATACAAAAACCTCTGTCACACTACAGTGAACACACACACACACACACACACACACACACACAAAAACACACACACACACACACACCGACACACACACACACAAACAGACACACACAAACAGAGTTAACTAATTGTGGTTATATTTGCAGAACACAACTGTATGATTAACGATTTCCCCATTAGTAAAATAAATCATTAGTTAGTCCTAACTCCTGAAAATTTCCAAGAAATGAAACAAATATTCAAGATTCAACTTTTCTCTCCAATTAATTTATTTATTCAATTTTGACCTAAAAGTATTTTCCAGAAAAGCTCCATCAGACTCCAGAAACAAAATTCACACAATAACTCTGTAGTAGTGTGAGAATGACAGTAAGATTGTTGGAATGTGGTAAAGGTGTTTCCATACTGAGAGGACACTTTGCATTGGCAGCACATGCTTCAGTGCTCTGGGAGTGTTTATAGCGCTGTGACTTTAACACTTCATGACTGAGAGCTGCTGCTACAGCAACTTCACCCACAGCTACCATGACTTTCATCCCCGTCTTCATCTGGACACTGATCCTCTGGACTCAAGGTCAGACACTGCTTCATATTTTATCTCTACAATGATCTGTTCATACTAATACACTTATTGTTTCTATTAGAATATTTCAGTTTCATGCTGCGTTATTGTGTATTTTTCAGAATGCAGAGGTCAAGTCACAGTAACTCAGACTCCTGCAGTGAAATCTGCTCTTCCAGGAGAAACAGTCACCATCAACTGTAGAACCAGTCAGGCAGTGTATACAGACTCAAACGGTGAGCGTTTAGCCTGGTATCAGCAGAAACCTGGAGAAGCTCCTAAACTCCTGATTAAGTTCGCAAATCAGCGAGAGTCAGGTATTCCAGCTCGTTTCAGTGGCAGTGGATCAGGATCAGATTTCACTCTGACCATCAGTGGAGTCCAGACTGAAGATGCAGGAGATTACTACTGTCAGAGTTACCATTACATCAGTAGCAACTACGTGTTCACACAGTGTTATAGAGTCGTACAAAAACCTCCCTCAGTCAGATTGTAGAGAGACTGAACTGCTGCAGCTGGGAGAGACTGCAGGTGCTGAGTTGGAGGATGTGATACGACACAATGACACTCTGTGGAGGAGAGGAACCACACCACACTAACTCACAACTCACATTAGAGATTTCTCAATAATCATCACAGCACACTGCACACAGTCCCTCACATGTACTACATTCCTATTTTACTACATTCATGGTGCTTACTGTCATAATTGAAAACTTCACAGCTTTACAAATATCAAGTATCTGATTATCAAATACATTTCTGTTCTTATCTCATCCCCCCAGACCTACTCCATCTAAACTATTCTGCTGGTTTTCTTACACTTTTGTTTGTGTGCATCTTTTCTTGCAGCTATGGGACTTGCAGTAAAATCCCATTGCACCTTATGAAAACACACAACATTTCCAATCGAGTGGTCAGGTTTCCTTTATTCCTGATATTTTACTGATATTTTATTCCTGATGTTTTACTCGTTTTGAACTGATGTTTGGACACACTGACTCACTGTGGTGTTTGACATTAACTCCAGAGTATCAGAAAATATGAAAAATAAAATTATTTCTAATCACAATCTAGATAAGTTTGATTTATAAACAAATCTGATATAAATTATGTTAATTTGTTTATAAAGATTATGAAGTTCTCAGATTATGTGTAGTCGGAGCTAGAAGGACATCAGTCTTAGCTGAATGTCTTCATTGAATTCTGTGTTATTTTTCTAATTAGTGTTGGTGGTGGTGTTATTGGTTCCATAAAGTAAACAATTATGATTTTTATGCATTTTTCTAGAAGCAGATATGCAGAAATAGACACCAAAATATCTTATGTCTTATTTCAGTAAGAGAAGTGTTTTACTCTTAAAGATGTTTAATGAGTTCTGAGGTTTGAGACGCCACCTTTCATCTGTTTACATTACATTACTATCATGTTTACTCCATCAGTTCACATCAATCAGTTCACTACATGCTGGTTGCAGTGGAGCTCCAACAGTCCCATTCCTGAGTGATGGACTTTCCTGGTGTTGATGTTTCAGGGTCTGGTTCATGTCTTTTATGCTTGGGTCAGGCACAGTGTCCTTCAGTCTGTTGGCTTGTGTCAGTGGTGAAGGACTTTACTCTGCTCTGGTCCTTCAGCTCTCTGTAGTGCTGCTGTTCTCTGCAGTCTGATCACCTCATGACTACAGCCTCATGGTGTGGAGTTTGGGGTGGTGTTGCTCACTGACACTGTGACCAACCGAATCATTGAGATTTGTTCACAGCAACAGAGGACCCAACTAACCATTCTGATGTTGTGGGAATTCAAATAAACAAATAAAATATACTCTTAATATTGATAGAAATTATATAATTTAGTACAGTATGAGTAATCTACAGAGATATAATCATGGTTTAAAAGGTTTAATTTCCATAACCATTCTGTCAGTATTTTACTATTTGATGGGGCTTGGAAAGTATCATAAGCATTTGTATAATTTATTTTGAAAAGAAAATTCTTTACATCTTCAATCTTCACTCAAACACATTTTCACTGAGGATTTCTCTCGATTATTTCTTACTTCAAAATACAGCACATATAAAAATTATAAACCCAAAGCTCTGTGTGAAAGTATAGAAAAAAATGGCATTGGAGAATTATTATTATTATTATTATTATTATTATTATTATTATTATTATTATTATTATTATTATTATTATTATTATTATAATCTGTTGTTTTTCTCATGAATGATCAGGTTCTACAGCAGATACTGAGACAGATGCATTGGTGATTTGTGTATGATGTGTTTAATCAACAATGTAAAGCAAGCGTGTTTACTGATTCAAAAGCTTTTATTAATAATTCAAAGCAGGACATTGCAGTGATCCACACACTTAACACAAATTTAGGTGATAATTAAGAAGAAGAGCTGAGTTAAACTGAGGAGTGTGTGAGCTCACATGTTAATAACACAAATGAAATGATGAGAGAGGATGATTTGAGCAGTAAAGGCCACATGTACCACACAGTGAAGCAGTAGAAGGTGAGCTGAGTAAAGTGTGTGTGATCTCACAGCTCTGAGCACTGCTCTGTGTTCACTGTGCTCACCACAGTAGGTTGGTTGTCTTTGGAGGCCTCACAGGTCACCACCTTGTTCCTCCACTGGTCCGGGTGGAGGCTCAGTGTGCTGCTCCAGCTGTAGAAGCCGTCAGCGTTCAGAACGGAGGTGCTGCTGATTTCCCCCGAGCTCCAGCTGCTGCCATCAACCTTCCAGCTCAACTTCCAGTCCGAGGGGAAGCCCTTGTAGGCCACACACATGAGTGTGACCTTCTCCTGCTGCAGCTCCACACTGGAGGGGGGCAGCACCGTCACACTGGGCTGGGTGACACCTACACACACACACAGAGGTGAGACAGGAATGGACAGCTGTCAGTCACTCAGGCTTTGTTTCAGCTCACTGTGTGTGTTTCACTTCCCTTTATATCTTACAGAGCAGAACTGAGATCAGTGGAGCATCACAAACGTTTCACATTCAATTCTAATACTTTTTCATCTTACATCTATAATGATTTATATTATTGTGAACATTAAAAGTTCAAATTTAATTGTATTGTATAATGAATAATCAGAAATTCAGAAATAACTTTATAATATGAATAAACATCATTTAATAAATTACAACATATTTATCATTTAAATAAATTCATTCTCGGCTTCTGGTCATCTGTTCATACAGTCATAGAGTTTCTGAGATATTAAAGGTATTTAAAATAATTCAAGAGAAAATGTTACAGTAATTTGCACAAACAATAATATATGTTTCGATCATAAATTTAATGTAAATTAAAGTGAATTATTGGGACAATAGTCAGATACCTTTTGTGAAACCTCTAACATAAGTAAGAAATTGTGCAGAAATTTGAGAAACAAAATGATTTCATCCAAATGCCACATTTCATTTGAGAGAAATTTAAGAAACAGAATGACTTTATCCTGACATAACCTTTCAATAAAGAGAATTTAAAGACAAAAAACCTAAGTATTATAATCGTTACAGTTTTTATGAAGAATCTGAACACACTCCATTTCAGTAATTAGTAATCAGGTTACTTACGGCCCACAGACAGTTTGGTTCCTCCACCAAAAGTGTACCACAGTGATAGATTCCTATGAAGCCATCGTACAAAAACCTCTGTCACACTACAGTGAACACACACACACACACACACACACACACACACACACACACACACACACGCACACACACACACACACACACACACACACCCACACACACACACACACACACACACACACACCCACACACACACACACACACACACACACCCACACACACCCACACACACACACACACCCACACACACACACACACACACACACACACACACACACACACACACAGACACACACACACACACACACACACACACACCCACACACACACACACACACACAAAAAACAAAGTGAACTAATTGTGGTTATATTTACAAAAAAACACTGTATGATTAATGATTTCTTCATTAGTTAGTCCTAACTCCTTTCTAAGAAATGAAACACATGTGTCAAGTTTGAACTTCTCTCTCCAATTCATTTATTCATGCTTCCTAGACCTATTTAGCAGTATTTTCCAGAAAATCACCATCTGACTCCAGAAGTAAAATTCACACAACTCTGTAGTCACACATGTGAAACACTTTCCTAACCAGAAGCCATGAATGAACTCTGAGATCCACCTCTTTCTGAAAGCAAGAGATGCTGCTTTTAAATCCAGCAATGCAGAGAAACTACAGCAGAGGCAGAGCCAACCTGTGAAGGGGCATTAGGAAAGCCTGGCATGCACATAAACTGGGTATCGAGGAGCACTTCCACTGCAACACCAACCCCAGACGCATGTGGAAAGGCATCCAAACCATCACTGACCACAAACCAACAATACAGTCTCTACCAACCAGTAATGCCGTCCTTCCAGTCGAGCTCAACCACTTCTTTGCTCACTTTGACCAGGGCGTCATACACACCAGGAATGATGACTCCTCCATGGCTGATCTTCCAATATCACTCTCCACAACAGAGGTACACTCAGCACTGAGCAGAGTAGATCCACGTAAGTCAGCTGGCCCTGATGGCACACCCAGACGTGTGCTCAGGAGTTGTGCTGACCAACTGGTGCAAGTCTTCACTGACATTTTCAACCTGTCACTGGCCCAGGCCACTGGTCCAATATGTCTGAAGACTACAACCATCATACCAGTGCCCAACCATTCTTCTGTGAAGATTTCCGCCCTGTTGCACTCACCCCCATTGTTATGAAGTGCTTTGAGAAGCTGGTTCTAAGTCACCTCATAGCATTTCTCCCACCTACACTGGACCCAGACCAGTTTGCCTATCGCCCAAATAGGTCTACAGAGGATGCTATTTCCACTGCTCTTCATCTAGCTCTCACCCACCTGGACAATAACAATACATACATTCGGATGTTGTTCAGTGACTTCAGCTCCACATTTAATACAGTCATCCCTAGTAAACTGATCACTAAGCTCAGTGACCTGTGTATCTGCACATCCATTTGCAGCTGGATTATGGACTTTTTTAACAAATCGACTTCAGTCTGTAAGGTTGGGTAATCACTTATCCTCAACCCTAATCCCGAACACCGGCATCCCACAAGGCTGTGTGCTGAGCCTACTGCTCTAATCCCTGTTCACCCTTGACTGTGTTCCGCAACATAACTCCAACGTCTTCATCAAGTATGCAGATGATACCACAGTTGTTGGCCGAATCAGCAACAACGATGAATCGGCCTACAGGCAGGAGATCTAAAGACTGTCAGCATGGTGTTCCATGAACAACCTCACCCTCAACACCTCAAAGACCAAAGAGCTCATTGTGGACTTCCGGAAATCTAACAGCAGCAGACACTCCCCTATTTACATCAACGGGTCTGAAGTAGAGCGTATCTCCAGCCTTAAGTTCCTGGGTGTCCACATCTCTGAGGATCTGTCCTGGCATCTGAACACCTCAACTCTGTTTCAGAAAGCGCAACAGCGTCTTTACTTCCAAAGAAGACTAAAGAAAGTTCACCTATCCCCCAAGATCCTGACCAACTTTTAGCGCTGCATCATTGAGAGCCTCTTGACAAGCTCCATCACAGTGTGGTATGGCAGCACCACGGTGTGTGAAAAGAAATCACTGCAAAGGCTTGTGAAAACCACCCAACGCATCATCAGTACCCAACTACCTGCCATTGAGTCTCTTCACTGATGTCTGCGCAGAGCACACAAAATCATCTAGGGCTCCTCCCACCCGAGTCACAAACTGTTCAACCTCCTTCCATCCAGGAGGAGAAACAGGTCCATCTGCACCAGAACCAGCAGGTTTAGGGCCAGTTTTTTTCAGTCAACCATAAATCTACTGAACTCTACACTACACCGCTAGGACACTCATGTCTTCATACACTTACCACTTTACAGTTCTGCTCCACCCTGTACATTCTGTTAATATAATATTTTTCACTGTTGTACATTCTGTTATAATATAGTATTTTTTCACTGTGTAATATAATTAATGTACATATTGTCCACTTCATAGATTACACCTAGTTTATCTATCTATTTATGTACATTTATATATATTATATTTATACATACTATACTTATATATCTGTATAAACACTGTACATTATCTCTGTACATACATTGTACACAGTGTTGGGGAGTAACTAGTTACATGTAACGGCGTTACGTAACTTAATTACAATATAAATGTAACAGTAACTCGTTACAGTTACTTAGAAAAATATGTGATTAAATTACAGTTACTTATGAAAATGTTAAAGATTACAAATAGAGTTACATCTGAATATTTTCTTTAAAAAACTAGCATTTGTTGAATGATATTAATTTGTTGATAGAGTTTGTTAAAGCGGTGCTATTCTGATGATTTTGATTGGTTCTCTGGTTTGAATTTGTGGCGCGTCTGCCAATTACATTAATCCACATTGCCGCTGAAAGCTTTAGGCTAATACACTGTCTGAGAGTTATCACCATGGCGAGTGATAAAAATACATTTCAGTCCTGGAAATTTAAAAATAATTTCATCCTGAAATCCGATAAGGGGCAAATATAACAGTTCAGTGGGAAATTTGTTTGCCGGCTGTTAAAATGCTTTCGACATCAGAGGCTTCAATGTTGAACCTGAGGAAGCATCTGCAGGTATGGAACCTAGCCTTTCTTTATTTAATAATATATTTAAAATGTAAAATTTTTGTCATTATTGTGAGTGTACAGAAATAAAAACAGACCCTTTAGTTTTGAATGATATATCACTCGTTTCTGTATAATAAAAAGTGACAGAGTGGTCAGTAGATTTACTGTAGCTGCTATGTGGAAAAAATCCACTAAAATGCGCCTGCGCGTTCATCGAGCCCATAGTGTACTCAAGACCTGTATTCAAAACGTTCAGAACAAATTACCTAATCTGCTAGCCATGGGTGACTCTAGGCCATTTTAAAGCCCCCCTAACATTTTCTACTCAGCCCCCCTAAAATTCTGTGATTCCCTGTGAACTGTACACGAATAATTGATCGCCTCAGTCCCCTTTAAATTTCATATGAAAACGCCGGGAGACTTCGGCTCTTCCCGTCTTTCAGCGCGTTCTCGATCAGAGCGAGGATCAGAGGACAAGTGTGTGTGTGTGTGTGTGTGTGTGATCAGGAAGACTTGTATTTGGCTTGTTCAGTACTCAAATGTTATACACATCTGTGCAATACAGTGGAATGCTGCAATAAGTTTACCATTGGGGGCTGAGCCCCCCTTAAATGAAAATCCTAAAATCGTCCCTGCTGCTAGCTACCTTTACCAGGCACTTCTTTAAAAATAAAGAAAATATATAGCTCACATTTTAACTCCTTGAAAATGTGTTGGTAATGTCAGATCTAATATAACTTAGTTATTTTAGCACTGTAGCATACATTATGATGACTCTTTTCAGATTATGTTTTTTTTTTTCAAGGCATTGTTACTTGCCAGTGGGTCCTGTCGTAGCTATGCAAAGGTTTGATTCCTAAAACAATATTAGAGAATTTTTGTTATGAAGTCTGTTTTTTTGGTGGCTGTGCTTGAAATTAAATGAACATAATCTTAATTCAAGTGATGAAAGATTTAAAATTCTAACAGTAAACAGAGTTGAGTACTACTGTAAGATTAACCCTGCCTGGTATAAATGTTTGGAAATGATTTCGTTGACAATATCCGTTAGAAACTTAAAAGTAATAAAAAGTAATCAAATGTAATCAGTTACTTTACTTTTATAAAGTAATTGAAAAGTTACACTGCTTATTACATTTTAAACAGAGTAACTTGTAATCTGTAACCAATTACATTTCCAAAGTAACCTACCCAACACTGATTGTACATAATGCACACATTTGTGCACAATTACACCTGTCACTTTATCTGCTGTAAATATTACTTGCACATACCTCTCTATGCACACTCTGACAGATTTATTTATAGATGTACATATTTACATATTTATCTGCACAATTTCTACTATTTGCACTTCTGGTAGATGCTAAACAGCATTTCGTTGCTATGTACCTGTACTTTGCAATGACAATAAAGTTGGATCTATCTACCTATCTATCTATCTATCTATCTATCTATCTATCTATCTATCTATCTATCTATCTATCTATCTATCTATCTATCTATCTAGTAGTGTGAGAATGACAGTAAGATTGGGGGAACGTGGTAAAGGTGTTTCCATACTTAGAGGACACTTTGCATTGGCAGCACATGCTTCAGTGCTCTGGGAGTGTTTATAGCGCTGTGACTTTAACACTTCATGACTGAGAGCTGCTGCTACAGCAACTTCACCCACAGCTACCATGACTTTCATCCCCGTCTTCATCTGGACACTGATCCTCTGGACTCAAGGTCAGACACTGCTTCATATTTTATCTCTACAATGATCTGTTCATACTAATACACTTATTGTTTCTATTAGAATATTTCAGTTTCATGCTGCATTATTGTGTATTTTTCAGAATGCAGAGGTCAAGCCACAGTAACTCAGACTCCTGCAGTGAAATCTGCTCTTCCAGGAGAAACAGTCACCATCAACTGTAGAACCAGTCAGGCAGTGTATCACAGCAGCTCATATGGTCACAACTTATACTGGTATCAGCAGAAACCTGGAGAAGCTCCTAAACTCCTGATTAAGTTCGCAAATCAGCGTCTGTCAGGTATTCCAGCTCGTTTCAGTGGCAGTGGATCTGGATCTGATTTCACTCTGACCATCAGTGGAGTCCAGACTGAAGATGCAGGAGATTACTACTGTCAGAGTGCACATTACATCAGTAGCAACTACGTGTTCACACAGTGTTATAGAGTCGTACAAAAACCTCCCTCAGTCAGATTGTAGAGAGACTGAACTGCTGCAGCTGGGAGTGACGGCAGGTGATGAGTTGGAGGATGTGATACGACACAATGACACTCTGTGGAGGAGAGGAACCACACCACACTAACTCACAACTCACATTAGAAATCACTCAATAATCATTACAGCACACTGCACACAGTGTATCACATCCACTATAATTGTAGTTTTCTACAATCATGGTGCTGGCTGTCACAGTTGAAAACATCATAGTTTTCCAAATCAAATATATGATTATAAAATTCATTTCTTTTATATCTGATCCCCCCACACCTTATACATCTAAACTATCCTGCTGTCAAAGACTGCTCAAAAACATGTATGGGCCTTGCAGCAAAATCCTACTGCCGTACCTCCTGAAAACACACAACATTCCTGCCTAATGGTCAGGTTTCCTTTTTTCCTGATATTGTCTTACCAATTAATGTTAGTTTTATACTGATGTTTGGACACACTGACTCACTGTGGTGTTTGACATTAACTCCAGAGTATCAGAAAATATGAAAGCTAAATTAAATACTTATCATAATCTGTGGTTAGCATTAGGGTAACTTTAACAACCATAGATAGGTTTGAGTGATGAACAAATAAATGATGTTAATTTGTGTATGAAGTTCTCAGCTTGTGTCTAGTCTGGGCTAGAAGGACATCTGTCTCAGCTGCATGTCTTCATAGTATTCTGTGTTGTTTTTCTAATTAATGTTTGTGGTGGTGTTCTTGGTTCTTCAAAAGTAAACAAAATCTACTTCAAGCATTTTCTATAAGCAGATAGGCCAAAACAGACATCAAAATATCTTATGTCTTATTTCAGTAAGAGAGGTGTTTTTCTCTTAAAGATGTTCAGAGGACGAGGTTTGAGACACCACCTCTCATCTAGTTACATTACTTTTCTATCATGTTTACTCCATCAGTTCACATCAATCAGTTCACTACATGCTGGTTGCAGTGGAGCTCCAACAGTCCCATTCCTGATTGATGGACTTTCCTGGTGTTGATGTTTCAGGGTCTGGTTCATGTCTTTTATGCTTGGGTCAGGCACAGTGTCCTTCAGTCTGTTGGCTTGTGTCAGTGGTGAAGGACTTTACTCTGCTCTGGTCCTTCAGCTCTCTGTAGTGCTGCTGTTCTCTGCAGTCTGATCACCTCATGACTACAGCCTCATGGTGTGGAGTTTGGGGTGGTGTTGCTCACTGACACTGTGACCAACTGAATCATTGAGATTTATTCACAGCAACAGAGGACCCAACTAACCATTCTGATGTTGTGGGAATTCCACTAACCAAATAAAAATTACTCTTAATATTGTTAGAAAAATTATATTTTAGTAAAATATGATAATCTACAGAGATATAATCATGGTTAAAAAGGTTTAATTTCCATAACCATCGTGTCAGTATTTGACTATTAGATGGGGCTTGGAAAGTATCATAAGCATTTGTATAATTTAATTTAAAAGAAAATGATTTACATCTTCAATCTGAATCACATTTTCAGTGATGATTTCTCTTAATTATTTGTTACGTCAAAATAGCGCACATATAAAATTATAAACCCAAAGCCCCCTGTGAAAGTATGGAATGAAATGGGAGAATAATAATGATATTATTTATTATTATTATTTATAATAATAATAATAATAATAATAATAATAATAATAATTATTATTATTATTATTATTATTATTATTATTATTATTATTATTATTATTATTATTATTTGTTTTTCTCATGAATGATCAGGTTCTACAGCAGATACTGAGACAGATGCACTGGTGATTTGTGTATGATGTGTTTAATCAACAATGTAAAGCAAGCGTGTTTACTGATTCAAAAGCTTTTATTAATAATTCAAAGCAGGACATTGCAGTGATCCACACACTTAACACATATTTAGGTGATAATTAAGAAGAAGAGCTGAGTTAAACTGAGGAGTGTGTGAGCTCACATGTTAATAACACAAATGAAATGATGAGAGAGGATGATTTGAGCAGTAAAGGCCACATGTACCACACAGTGAAGCAGTAGAAGGTGAGCTGAGTAAAGTGTGTGTGATCTCACAGCTCTGAGCACTGCTCTGTGTTCACTGTGCTCACCACAGTAGGTTGGTTGTCTTTGGAGGCCTCACAGGTCACCACCTTGTTCCTCCACTGCTCCGGGTGGAGGCTCAGTGTGCTGCTCCAGCTGTAGAGGCCGTCAGCGTTCAGAACGGAGGTGCTGCTGCTTTCCCCCGAGCTCCAGCTGCTGCCATCAACCTTCCAGCTCAACTTCCAGTCCGAGGGGAAGCCCTTGTAGGCCACACACATGAGTGTGACCTTCTCCTGCTGCAGCTCCACACTGGAGGGGGGCAGCACCGTCACACTGGGCTGGGTGACACCTACACACACACACAGAGGTGAGACAGGAATGGACAGCTGTCAGTCACTCAGGCTTTGTTTCAGCTCACTGTGTGTGTTTCACTTCCCTTTATATCTTACAGAGCAGAACTGAGATCAGTGGAGCATCACAAACGTTTCACATTCAATTCAAATACTTTTTCATCTTACAGCTATAAAGATTTATATTATTGTGAACATTAAAAGTTCAAATTTAATTGTATTGTATAATGAATAATCAGAAATTCAGAAATAACTTTATAATATGAATAAACATCATTTAATAAATTACAACATATTTATCATTTAAATAAATTCATTCTCGGCTTCTGGTCATCTGTTCATACGGTCATAGAGTTTCTGAGATATTAAAGGTATTTAAAATAATTCAAGAGAAAATGTTACAGTAATTTGCACAAACAATAATATATGTTTCGATCATAAATTTAATGTAAATTAAAGTGAATTATTGGGACAATAGTCAGATACCTTTTGTGAAACCTCTAACATATGTAAGAAATTGTGCAGAAATTTGAGAAACAAAATGATTTCATCCAAATGCCACATTTCATTTGAGAGAAATTTAAGAAACAGAATGACTTTATCCTGACATAACATTTCATTAAATAGAATTTAAAGACAAAAAACCTAAGTATTATAATCGTTACAGTTTTTATGAAGAATCTGAACACACTCCATTTCAGTAATTAGTAAACAGGTTACTTACGGCCCACAGACAGTTTGGTTCCTCCACCAAAAGTCCACCACAGTGATACATTCCTATGAAGCCATCGTACAAAAACCTCTGTCACACTACAGTAAACACACACACACACACACGCATACACACACACACACACACACACACACACACACACACACCCACACACACACACACACACACACACACACACACACACACACACAGACACACACACACACACACACACACACCCACACACACACACACACAAAAAACAAAGTGAACTAATTGTGGTTATATTTACAAAAAAACACTGTATGATTAATGATTTCTTCATTAGTTAGTCCTAACTCCTTTCTAAGAAATGAAACACATGTTTCAAGTTTGAACTTCTCTCTCCAATTCATTTATTCATGCTTCCTAGACCAATTTAGCAGTATTTTCCAGAAAATCACCATCTGACTCCAGAAGTAAAATTCACACAACTCTGTAGTCAAACATGTGAAACACTTTCCTAACCAGAAGCCATGAATGAACTCTGAGATCCGCCTCTTTCTGAAAGCAAGAGATGCTGCTTTTAAATCCAGCAATGCAGAGGAACTGCAGCAGAGGCAGAGCCAACCTGTGAAGGGGCATTAGGAAAGCCAGGCATGCACATAAACTGGGTATCGAGGAGCACTACCACTGCAACACCAACCCCAGACGCATGTGGAAAGGCATCCAAACCATCACTGACCACAAACCAACAATACAGTCTCTACCAACCAGTAATGCCGTCCTTCCAGTCGAGCTCAACCGCTTCTTTGCTCACTTTGACCAGGGCGTCATACACACCAGGAATGATGACTCCTCCATGGCTGATCTTCCAATATCACTCTCCACAACAGAGGTACACTCAGCACTGAGCAGAGTAGATCCACGTAAGTCAGCTGGCCCTGATGGCACACCCAGACGTGTGCTCAGGAGTTGTGCTGACCAACTGGTGCAAGTCTTCACTGACATTTTCAACCTGTCACTGGCCCAGGCCACTGGTCCAATATGTCTGAAGACTACAAGCATCATACCAGTGCCCAACCATTCTTCTGTGAAGATTTCCGCCCTGTTGCACTCACCCCCATTGTTATGAAGTGCTTTGAGAAGCTGGTTCTAAGTCACCTCATAGCATTTCTCCCACCTACACTGGACCCACACCAGTTTGCCTATCGCCCAAATAGGTCTACAGAGGATGCTATTTCCACTGCTCTTCATCTAGCTCTCACCCACCTGGACAATAACAATACATACATTCGGATGTTGTTCAGTGACTTCAGCTCCACATTTAATACAGTCATCCCTAGTAAACTGATCACTAAGCTCAGTGACCTGTGTATCTGCACATCCATTTGCAGCTGGATTATGGACTTTTTTAACAAATCGACTTCAGTCTTTAAGGTTGGGTAATCACTTATCCTCAACCCTAATCCCGAACACTGGCATCCCACAAGGCTGTGTGCTGAGCCTACTGCTCTAATCCCTGTTCACCCTTGACTGTGTTCCGCAACATAACTCCAACGTCTTCATCAAGTATGCAGATGATACCACAGTTGTTGGCCGAATCAGTAACAACGATGAATCGGCCTACAGGCAGGAGATCTAAAGACTGTCAGCATGGTGTTCCATGAACAACCTCACCCTCAACACCTCAAAGACCAAAGAGCTCATTGTGGACTTCCGGAAATCTAACAGCAGCAGACACTCCCCTATTTACATCAACGGGTCTGAAGTAGAGCGTATCTCCAGCCTTAAGTTCCTGGGTGTCCACATCTCTGAGGATCTGTCCTGGCATCTGAACACCTCAACTCTGTTTCAGAAAGCGCAACAGCGTCTTTACTTCCAAAGAAGACTAAAGAAAGTTCACCTATCCCCCAAGATCCTGACCAACTTTTAGCGCTGCATCATTGAGAGCCTCTTGACAAGCTCCATCACAGTGTGGTATGGCAGCACCACGGTGTGTGAAAAGAAATCACTGCAAAGGCTTGTGAAAACCGCCCAACGCATCATCACTACCCAAATACCTGCCATTGAGTCTCTTCACTGATGTCTGCGCAGAGCACACAAAATCATCAAGGACTCCTCCCACCCGAGTCACAAACTGTTCAACCTCCTTCCATCCAGGAGGAGAAACAGGTCCATCTGCACCAGAACCAGCAGGTTTAGGGCCAGTTTTTTTCAGTCAACCATAAATCTACTGAACTCTACACTACACCGCTAGGACACTCATGTCTTCCTACACTTACCACTTTACAGTTCTGCTCCACCCTGTACATTCTGTTAATATAATATTTTTCACTGTTGTACATTCTGTTATAATATAGTATTTTTTCACTGTGTAATATAATTAATGTACATATTGTCCACTTCATAGATTACACCTAGTTTATCTATCTATTTATGTACATTTATATATATTATATTTATACATACTATACTTATATATCTGTATAAACACTGTACATTATCTCTGTACATACATTGTACACAGTGTTGGGGAGTAACTAGTTACATGTAACGGCGTTACGTAACTTAATTACAATATAAATGTAACAGTAACTCGTTACAGTTACTTAGAAAAATATTTAATTAAATTACAGTTACTTATGAAAATGTTAAAGATTACAAATAGAGTTACATCTGAATATTTTCTTTAAAAAACTAGCATATGTTGAATGATATTAATTTGTTGATAGAGTTTGTTAAAGCGGTGCTATTCTGATGATTTTGATTGGTTCTCTGGTTTGAATTTGTGGCGCGTCTGCCAATTACATTAATCCACATTGCCGCTGAAAGCTTTAGGCTAATACACTGTCTGAGAGTTATCACCATGGCGAGTGATAAAAATACATTTCAGTCCTGGAAATTTAAAAATAATTTCATCCTGAAATCCGATAAGGGGCAAATATAACAGTTCAGTGGGAAATTTGTTTGCCGGCTGTTAAAATGCTTTCGACATCAGAGGCTTCAATGTTGAACCTGAGGAAGCATCTGCAGGTATGGAACCTAGCCTTTCTTTATTTAATAATATATTTAAAATGTAAAATTTTTGTCATTATTGTGAGTGTACAGAAATAAAAACAGACCCTTTAGTTTTGAATGATATATCACTCGTTTCTGTATAATAAAAAGTGACAGAGTGGTCAGTAGATTTACTGTAGCTGCTATGTGGAAAAAATCCACTAAAATGCGCCTGCGCGTTCATCGAGCCCATAGTGTACTCAAGACCTGTATTCAAAACGTTCAGAACAAATTACCTAATCTGCTAGCCATGGGTGACTCTAGGCCATTTTAAAGCCCCCCTAACATTTTCTACTCAGCCCCCCTAAAATTCTGTGAATCCCCATAAACTGTACACGAGTAATTGATCGCCTCAGTCCCCTTTAAATTTCATATGAAAACGCCGGGAGACTTCGGCTCTTCCCGTCTTTCAGCGCGTTCTCGATCAGAGCGAGGATCAGAGGACAAGTGTGTGTGTGTGTGTGTGTGATCAGGAAGACTTGTATTTGGCTTGTTCAGTACTCAAATGTTATACACATCTGTGCAATACAGTGGAATGCTGCAATAAGTTTACCATTGGGGGCTGAGCCCCCCTTAAATGAAAATCCTAAAATCGTCCCTGCTGCTAGCTACCTTTACCAGGCACTTCTTTAAAAATAAAGAAAATATATAGCTCACATTTTAACTCCTTGAAAATGTGTTGGTAATGTCAGATCTAATATAACTTAGTTATTTTAGCACTGTAGCATACATTATGATGACTCTTTTCAGATTATGTTTTTTTTTTCAAGGCATTGTTACTTGCCAGTGGGTCCTGTCGTAGCTATGCAAAGGTTTGATTCCTAAAACAATATTAGAGAATTTTTGTTATGAAGTCTGTTTTTTTGGTGGCTGTGCTTGAAATTAAATGAACATAATCTTAATTCAAGTGATGAAAGATTTAAAATTCTAACAGTAAACAGAGTTGAGTACTACTGTAAGATTAACCCTGCCTGGTATAAATGTTTGGAAATGATTTCGTTGACAATATCCGTTAGAAACTTAAAAGTAATAAAAAGTAATCAAATGTAATCAGTTACTTTACTTTTATAAAGTAATTGAAAAGTTACACTGCTTATTACATTTTAAACAGAGTAACTTGTAATCTGTAACCTATTACATTTCCAAAGTAACCTACCCAACACTGATTGTACATAATGCACACATTTGTGCACAATTATAATTACACCTGTCACTTTATCTGCTGTAAATACTACTTGCACATACCTCTCTATGCACACTCTGACAGATTTATTTATAGATGTACATATTTACATATTTATCTGCACAATTTCTACTATTTGCACTTCTGGTAGATGCTAAACAGCATTTCGTTGCTATGTACCTGTACTTTGCAATGACAATAAAGTTGGATCTATCTATCTATCTATCTATCTATCTATCTATCTATCTATCTATCTATCTATCTATCTATCTATCTATCTATCTATCTATCTATCTATCTATCTATCTATCTATCTATCTATCTAGTAGTGTGAGAATGACAGTAAGATTGGGGGAATGTGGTAAAGGTGTTTCCATACTTAGAGGACACTTTGCATTGGCAGCACATGCTTCAGTTTTACTAATAAGTGTTAGTTTTGTACTGATGTTTGGACACACTGACTCACTGTGTTTAACTCCAGAGTATCAGAAAATATGAAAGGTAAAATTAATTCTCATCATAATCTATGGTTAGGGTTAGGGTAACTGTAAGAATCCTGGATAAGTTAAATTAATGAACAAATAAATTATGTTAATTTGTGTATATAGTCCTCAGCTTATGTCTAGTCTGGGCTAGAAGGACATCAGTCTCAGCTGCATGTCTTCATAGAATTCTGTGTTAATGTTGGTTGTGTTCTTGCTTGATAAAAGTTAAAAATAATAATTTTTAAGCAATTTTCTAGACATACACCAAAATGTCTATTTCAGAAAGAGAGGTGTTTTGGTCTTAAAGATGTTTGACGAGTTCAGAGGACGAGGTTTGAGACGCCACCTCTCATCTATTTACATTACTATTCTATCATGTTTACTCCATCAGTTCACATCAATCAGTTCACTACATGCTGGTTGCAGTGGAGCTCCAACAGTCCCGTTCCTGATTGATGGACTTTCCTGGTGTTGATGTTTCAGGGTCTGGTTCATGTCTATTATGCTTTGGTCAGGCACAGTGTCCTTCAGTCTGTTGGCTTGTGTCAGTGGTGAAGGACTTTACTCTGCTCTGGTCCTTCAGCTCTCTGTAGTGCTGCTGTTCTCTGCAGTCTGATCACCTCATGACTACAGCCTCATGGTGTGGAGTTTGGGGTGGTGTTGCTCACTGACACTGTGACCAACTGAATCATTGAGATTTATTCACAGCAACAGAGGACCCAACTAACCATTCTGATGTTGTGGGAATTCCACTAACCAAATAAAATATACTCTTAATATTGTTAGAAAAATTATATTTTAGTAAAATATAATAATCTACAGAGATATAATCATGGTTAAAAAGGTTTAATTTCCATAACCATCGTGTCAGTATTTGACTATTAGATGGGGCTTGGAAAGTATCATAAGCATTTGTATAATTTAATTTAAAAGAAAATGATTTACATCTTCAATCTGAATCACATTTTCAGTGATGATTTCTCTCAATTATTTGTTATGTCAAAATAGCGCACATATAAAATTATAAACCCAAAGCCCCCTGTGAAAGTATGGAATGAAATGGCATGGGAGAATAATAATGATATTATTTATTATTTATTATTATTATTATTATTAATAATAATAATAATAATAATAATAATAATAATAATAATAATAATAATAATAATAATTATTATTATTATTATTATTATTATTATTATTATTATTATTATTATTATTTGTTTTTCTCATGAATGATCAGGTTCTACAGCAGATACTGAGACAGATGCATTGGTGATTTGTGTATGATGTGTTTAATCAACAATATAAAGCAAGCGTGTTTACTGATTCAAAAGCTTTTATTAATAATTCAAAGCAGGACATTGCAGTGATCCACACACTTAACACATATTTAGGTGATAATTAAGAAGAAGAGCTGAGTTAAACTGAGGAGTGTGTGAGCTCACATGTTAATAACACAAATGAAATGATGAGAGAGGATGATTTGAGCAGTAAAGGCCACATGTACCACACAGTGAAGCAGTAGAAGGTGAGCTGAGTAAAGTGTGTGTGATCTCACAGCTCTGAGCACTGCTCTGTGTTCACTGTGCTCACCACAGTAGGTTGGTTGTCTTTGGAGGCCTCACAGGTCACCACCTTGTTCCTCCACTGCTCTGGGTGGAGGCTCAGTGTGCTGCTCCAGCTGTAGAGGCCGTCAGCGTTCAGAACGGAGGTGCTGCTGCTTTCCCCCGAGCTCCAGCTGCTGCCATCAACCTTCCAGCTCAACTTCCAGTCCGAGGGGAAGCCCTTGTAGGCTACACACATGAGTGTGACCTTCTCCTGCTGCAGCTCCACACTGGAGGGGGGCAGCACCGTCACACTGGGCTGGCTGACACCTACACACACACACAGAGGTGAGACAGGAATGGACAGCTGTCAGTCACTCAGGCTTTGTTTCAGCTCACTGTGTGTGTTTCACTTCCCTTTATATCTTACAGAGCAGAACTGAGATCAGTGGAGCATCACAAACGTTTCACATTCAATTCAAATACTTTTACATCTTACAGCTATAATGATTTATATTATTGTTGAACATTAAAAGTTCAAATTTAATTGTACTGTACCTTCAATAATAAGAAATATTAAACACATTTTATAATGTAATTACACAGCATTTAAAGTAAAACAAATTTATAATTTAAATAAATTCATTCTAGCCTTCAGGTCATCTGTTCATAAAGTCAGAGTCTCTGAGATATTAAATGGAGTTAGAATAATTGAGTGAAACACTGTGACTAATTTGCACAAACAATAATATATGTTTTGGTTGTAAATTTACTATGAATTAAAATGAACTATTAGTACTGTAGTGAGATACATTTTGAGAAACATCTAATATAAGTTAAATTTCAGAAACAAAATGACTTTATCCTGACTTCACATTTCATTAAAGGGAATTTAAAGACAAAAAAACCCCTATGGACTATAATCTTTTTACTTTTTATGAAGAATCTGAACACACTCCATTTCAGTAATTAATAAACAGGTTACTTACGGCCCACAGACAGTTTGGTTCCTCCACCAAAAGTCCACCACAGTGATACATTCCTATGAAGTCGTCATACAAAAACCTGTCACACTACAGTGAACACACACACACACACACACACACACAAACAGAGTTAACTAACTGTGGTTATATTTGCAGAACACAATTGTAAGATTAATGATTTCCGCATTAGTAAAATAAATCAGTAGTTAGTCCTAACTCCTGAAAATCTCCAAGAAATGAAACGGATATTCAAGTTTCAACTTTTCTCTCCAATTAATTTATTTATGCAATTTTGACCTAAAAGTATTTTCCAGAAAAGCTCCATCAGACTCCAGAAACAAAATTCACACAATAACTCTGTAGTAGTGTGAGAATGACAGTAAGATTGTTGGAATGTGGTAAAGGTGTTTCCATACTTAGAGGACACTTTGCATTGGCAGCACATGCTTCAGTGCTCTGGGAGTGTTTATAGCGCTGTGACTTTAACACTTCATGACTGAGAGCTGCTGCTACAGCAACTTCACCCACAGCTACCATGACTTTCATCCCCGTCTTCATCTGGACACTGATCCTCTGGACTCAAGGTCAGACACTGCTTCATATTTTATCTCTACAATGATCTGTTCATACTAATACACTTATTGTTTCTATTAGAATATTTCAGTTTCATGCTGCGTTATTGTGTATTTTTCAGAATGCAGAGGTCAAGCCACAGTAACTCAGACTCCTGCAGTGAAATCTGCTCTTCCAGGAGAAACAGTCACCATCAACTGTAGAACCAGTCAGGCAGTGTTTAGTAGTAACTACTTACACTGGTATCAGCAGAAACCTGGAGAAGCTCCTAAACTCCTGATTAAGTTCGCAAATCAGCGACAGTCAGGTATTCCAGCTCGTTTCAGTGGCAGTGGATCAGGATCTGATTTCACTCTGACCATCAGTGGAGTCCAGACTGAAGATGCAGGAGATTACTACTGTCAGAGTTACCACAGTGGCCCTGTGCTCACACAGTGATATAGAGTCGTACAAAAACCTCCCTCAGTCAGATTGTAGAGAGACTGAACTGCTGCAGCTGGGAGTGACTGCAGGTGCTGAGTTGGAGGATGTGATACGACACAATGGCACTCTGTGGAGGAGAGGAACCACACCACACTAACTCACAACTCACATTAGAGATCTCTCAATAATCATCACAGCACACTGCACACAGTCCATCATATCCACTACGTTTGTAGTAGTTTTCTACAGTCATGGTGTTTACTGTCACAATTGAAAACATCACAGTTTTACAAATCAAATATCTAAATATAAAATTCATTTCTCTTCTATCAGATCCCCCCACACTTTATACATCTAAACTATCCTGCTCACAAAGACATCAAAAACCTGTATGAGTCATGCAGCAAAATCCCATTGCCCTACCTCCTGAAAACACACAACATTACTGCCTCATGGTCAGGTTTCCATTTTTTCCTGATAAGTGCTCGTTTTATACTGATGTTTGGACACACTGACTCACTGTGATGTTTGACTTGAACTCCAGAGTATCAGAAAATGTAAAAGATAAAAATGAATTCTTATCATAATCTGCGGTTAATGGTAGGGTAACTATAACAATCCTAGATAGGTTTGATTTATGAACAAATACATGATGTTCATTTTTGTGTATAAAGTTCTCAGCTTATGAATAGTTTGGGCTGAAGGACACCAGTCTCAGCTACATGTCTTCATAGAATTCTGTGTTAATGTTGGTGGTGATGTTCTTGGTTCTTCAAAAGTAAACCTAATCCACTTCAAGCATTTTCTAGAAGCATAGGCTAAAACAGACACCAAAATATCTTATGTCTTATTTCATTAAGAGAGGTGTTTTACTCTTGAAGATATTTGATGAGGGGTTTGAGACACCACCTCTCATCTATTTCCATTAAATGTCTATCATGTTTACTCCATCAGTTCACATCAATCAGTTCACTACATGCTGGTTGCAGTGGAGCTCCAACAGTCTCATTCCTGAGTGATGGACTTTCTTAGTGTTGATGTTTCAGGGTCTGGTGCATGTCTTTTAGGCGTGGGTCAGGAACAGTGTCCTTTGGCCTGTTGGCTTGTGTCAATGGTGAAGGACTTTACTCTGCTCTGGTCCTTCAGCTCTCTGTAGTGCTGCTGTTCTCTGCAGTCTGATCACCTCATGACTACAGCCTCATGGTGTGGAGTTTGGGGTGGTGTTGCTCACTGACACTGTGACCAACTGAATCATTGAGATTTATTCACAAAATCAGAGAACTCCACTAACCATTCTGATGCTGTGGGAATGACAGTAAGATTGGGGGAATGTGGTAAAGGTGTGATTTTAACACTTTATCACTGAAAGCTGCTGCTACAGAAACATCACCCACAGCTACCATGACTTCCATCCCCGTCTTTATCTGGACATTTTAATCTTTACATGGATGACTTATCTAATTGCCTGAATGCTTGTAGAACTGGATGTATGATTGGGAACTGCTTGGTGAACCACATTATGTATGCAGATGATCTTGTGGTTTTTAGCCCTTGTAGTTCGGGTCTTCAACAACTTTTAACCATATGTTCTGTTTATGGTCTTGCGCATGACATTCTATATAATAATAATGAGTGTTATGATCATTTGTAGAAATTAGGAGGACAAGAGCCTAAATTTTCCAGTTTTTAAATTGTCTGACAAGGACCTTGCTGTGTGTGCAAAGGTGAAATATCTTGGTCATTTTTTAACTGAGCATATGACAGATGATGAGGACATTGAACGGCAACGTTGCATGCTGTATATGCAGGCTAATATTCTTTTACAGAAGTTTAACTCATGTTCAGACAAAGTGAAGACGTCTCTGTTTAAAGCATATTGTACACCTCTCTGTACTGCACATTTGTGGACAAATTATCGAATGTCTAGCTTACAAAGGCTACAAGTAGCTTATAATGATGCACTGAGAATTTTATTAAGGAAACGTAGATGGCATAGTGCAAGTGAAATGTTTGTGAGTGTGGGAGTAAACACATTTAAAGCCGTGTTACGTCATCTAATGTATAAATTTATCTGCCGGGTTAATGCTTCTGAGAACGAGATTATTATGGTCCGAATATAAAGTTTAGTACCACACGGTATCAGTCCAAGTTGTGGGATCACTGGCACCACTGTATTTTTTTAACGCAGTGATTTACATGTTTTTTTTTTGTTGATTATTTCTGTGTTTTTTGTTTTTTCTTCTGTGTGTGATTTTAAATATTGGACCTTGAGTCTGTAATAAAGGTTGATTGATTGATTGATTGACTGATTTATTGATTGATCCTCTGGATGCCAGAATAAAACTTGTTTGTAGCCTACATTAAAATCCAACATTGTTTTTGTGGGGTTTTTTAGTCTTTCTTTCTTCTGTTCTAACAGAGTTTTGAAACTTTTACCTCACTAACACAAGTCAGTAATCATGAAATGTTACTGATAATTTGCTGTTAATTATTTTTTCTCATAAAAAGCCCTTTGGAGAACTGACTAGTAGGGGTGTATTAATGCATCGCAATGCAAAAATGCTATAATGTGCATTGTGTGATTTCATTTCATGGAAATCAGCATTCTGTTAATAATGCATCTCATGCAGTTGCTCTGTTTGAACACCAGAGATCACAATCTGTGCAAAAGCTCAAATCTGTAGCATGCACTAGTCACATGATCAGAGTCTGCACTATTACAGGAAATCATCTGAACTTGTGAAGTGATCGATGGCTTCAGATACAAGTTATACAGCTTTTATAAACAGGTTATAACAGTTAAACTTCTCAGGAGCTTTCAGACAAATCAGCCTCACACTGTAGGGGAACATAAGTATTCAAGAGGGAGGCAGTTCTGAAAAGGCGGCATTTTAGCCATCTTTGGAGCTCTACTTCTGATTAAACTGACTCCCCAGATGCGGATTTGGAGCTCATTATGGATCATGTATTCTGAATGGTTTCTCTCTGGGTCTTGTTTGTTCTCTCAGTTTTAAGATGGAATGTATCCATTTTTACGTTTAAGATACATTTTCTTTACAATATTAAACTTAACAAATAGTAGACAAAAAGGCACTTTGTTAGGCATTGTTTTTTTATTCAGATATTAAAAAGGAATCTCTTCAGTCAGTTTTTATGAAAATTCTGTCATTGAAATCTTGTGTTGAATCATATTGGATCGAATCGTGGAAGATGTGTCCTTACACTCCCACGATGTATTGTTGCCAACAGCAAGGAAATGGTCAGATCTTGTTAAATAGTTTTCTAATTTAAATAAAAACCAACAGTGAACACCTTCCACAATGAGAAGTAAATATGTTGACAGATTTTGTGCAACCAGTAAACATTTACTATGAAGTTGCTTTGAGGAAGTAGAAAGCATATAGTACTGTATCTCTGTTATAATGCTTCATTTAACAAGGAAAGCACCTTAAATACAATTTCTGAGAATTTTTTTTTCTTTTTTATTTTATTTTATTTCCTACTGGTTTCAGTTCTGTTTGTAACGTGTCTGTAGTGAAAATGCTTTTTTTTGCATTCAAACCTCATGCTTCAGTGCTCTGGGAGTGTTTATAGCGCTGTGACTTTAACACTTCATGACTGAGAGCTGCTGCTACAGCAACTTCACCCACAGCTACCATGACTTTCATCCCCGTCTTCATCTGGACACTGATCCTCTGGACTCAAGGTCAGACACTGCTTCATATTTTATCTCTACAATGATCTGTTCATACTAATACACTTATTGTTTCTATTAGAATATTTCAGTTTCATGCTGCGTTATTGTGTATTTTTCAGAATGCAGAGGTCAAGCCACAGTAACTCAGACTCCTGCAGTGAAATCTGCTCTTCCAGGAGAAACAGTCACCATCAACTGTAGAACCAGTCAGGCAGTGTATCATCACAGCTCATATGGTCACTTCTTACAGTGGTATCAGCAGAAACCTGGAGAAGCTCCTAAACTCCTGATTAAGCTCGCAAATCAGCGAGAGTCAGGTATTCCAGCTCGTTTCAGTGGCAGTGGATCTGGATCTGATTTCACTCTGACCATCAGTGGAGTCCAGACTGAAGATGCCGGAGATTACTACTGTCAGAGTGTACATTACATCAGTAGTATCTGGTCGTATCACAGTGTTATAGAGTCGTACAAAAACCTCCCTCAGTCAGATTGTAGAGAGACTGAACTGCTGCAGCTGGGAGAGACTGCAGGTGCTGAGTTGGAGGATGTGATACGACACAATGACACTCTGTGGAGGAGAGGAACCACACCACACTAACTCACAACTCACATTAGAGATCTCTCAATAATCATCACACCACACTACACACAGTCCATCACATCCACTACTTTTGTAGTTTTCTACAGAGATGGTGCTCACTGTCACAATATCATAATTTTACTAATATCAAGTATCTTATTATCAAATTCATTTCTGTTTCATATGATTCCCCACACATTTACTCCATCTAAACTGTCCTGCTCACAAAGACTGGTTTTCATACAGTTTTGTTGGTGTGCATCTTTTCTTGCAGGCATGGGTCTTGCAGCAAAATCCAATTACACCTCATGAAAACACATTCCAACTTAATGGTCAGGTTTCCATTTTTCTTGATATTGTCTTACTAATAAGTGTTAGTTTTGTACTGATGTTTGGACACACTGACTCACTGTGTTTAACTCCAGAGTATCAGAAAATATGAAAGGTAAAATTAATTCTCATCATAATCTATGGTTAGGGTTAGGGTAACTGTAAGAATCCTGGATAAGTTAAATTAATGAACAAATAAATTATGTTAATTTGTGTATATAGTCCTCAGCTTATGTCTAGTCTGGGCTAGAAGGACATCAGTCTCAGCTGCATGTCTTCATAGAATTCTGTGTTAATGTTGGTTGTGTTCTTGCTTGATAAAAGTTAAAAATAATTATTTTTAAGCAATTTTCTAGACATACACCAAAATGTCTATTTCAGTAAGAGAGGTGTTTTGGTCTTAAAGATGTTTGACGAGTTCAGAGGACGAGGTTTGAGACGCCACCTCTCATCTATTTACATTACTATTCTATCATGTTTACTCCATCAGTTCACATCAATCAGTTCACTACATGCTGGTTGCAGTGGAGCTCCAACAGTCCCGTTCCTGATTGATGGACTTTCCTGGTGTTGATGTTTCAGGGTCTGGTGCATGTCTTTTATGCTTTGGTCAGGCACAGTGTCCTTCAGTCTGTTGGCTTGTGTCAGTGGTGAAGGACTTTACTCTGCTCTGGTCCTTCAGCTCTCTGTAGTGCTGCTGTTCTCTGCAGTCTGATCACCTCATGACTACAGCCTCATGGTGTGGAGATTGGGGTGGTGTTGCTCACTGACACTGTGACCAACTGAATCATTGAGATTTATTCACAGCAACAGAGGACCCAACTAACCATTCTGATGTTGTGGGAATTCCACTAACCAAATAAAATATACTCTTAATATTGTTAGAAAAATTATATTTTAGTAAAATATGATAATCTACAGAGATATAATCATGGTTAAAAAGGTTTAATTTCCATAACCATCGTGTCAGTATTTGACTATTAGATGGGGCTTGGAAAGTATCATAAGCATTTGTATAATTTAATTTAAAAGAAAATGATTTACATCTTCAATCTGAATCACATTTTCAGTGATGATTTCTCTCAATTATTTGTTACGTCAAAATAGCGCACATATAAAATTATAAACCCAAAGCCCCCTGTGAAACTATGGAATAAAATGGCATGGGAGAATAATAATGATATTATTCATTATTTATTATTATTATTATTTATAATAATAATAATAATAATAATTATTATTATTATTATTATTATTATTATTATTATTATTATTATTATTATTATTAATATTATTATTATTATTATTATTATTATTTGTTTTTCTCATGAATGATCAGGTTCTACAGCAGATACTGAGACAGATGCACTGGTGATTTGTGTATGATGTGTTTAATCAACAATGTAAAGCAAGCGTGTTTACTGATTCAAAAGCTTTTATTAATAATTCAAAGCAGGACATTGCAGTGATCCACACACTTAACACATATTTAGGTGATAATTAAGAAGAAGAGCTGAGTTAAACTGAGGAGTGTGTGAGCTCACATGTTAATAACACAAATGAAATGATGAGAGAGGATGATTTGAGCAGTAAAGGCCACATGTACCACACAGTGAAGCAGTAGAAGGTGAGCTGAGTAAAGTGTGTGTGATCTCACAGCTCTGAGCACTGCTCTGTGTTCACTGTGCTCACCACAGTAGGTTGGTTGTCTTTGGAGGCCTCACAGGTCACCACCTTGTTCCTCCACTGCTCCCGGTGGAGGCTCAGTGTGCTGCTCCAGCTGTAGAAGCCGTCAGCGTTCAGAACGGAGGTGCTGCTGCTTTCCCCCGAGCTCCAGCTGCTGCCATCAACCTTCCAGCTCAACTTCCAGTCCGAGGGGAAGCCCTTGTAGGCCACACACATGAGTGTGACCTTCTCCTGCTGCAGCTCCACACTGGAGGGGGGCAGCACCGTCACACTGGGCTGGGTGACACCTACACACACACACAGAGGTGAGACAGGAATGGACAGCTGTCAGTCACTCAGGCTTTGTTTCAGCTCACTGTGTGTGTTTCACTTCCCTTTATATCTTACAGAGCAGAACTGAGATCAGTGGAGCATCACAAACGTTTCACATTCAATTCTAATACTTTTACATCTTACAGCTATAATGATTTATATTATTGTGAACATTTGTACATCAAGTTCAAATTTAATTGTACTGTACCTTCAATAATAAGAAATATTAATAATATTTCATAATGTAATTAAACAGCATTCAAATTAATACATATTTATAATTTAAATAAATTCATTCTAGCCTTCAGGTCATCTGTTCATACAGTCAGAGTCTCTGAGATATTAAATGTAGTTATAATAATTGAGTGAAACACTGTGACTAATTTGCACAAACAATAATATATGTTTTGGTAGTAAATTTAATGTAAATTAAAGTGAACTATTAGTGCTATGGTCAGATACGTTTTGTGAAACATCTAAAATAAGAGAAATTTGAGAAACAGAATGACTTCATCCTGACATCACATTTCATTAAAGGGAATTTGAACACAAAAAACCTATGGACTATAATCTTTACATTTTTTATGAAGAATCTGAACACACTCCATTTCAGTAATTAATAAACAGGTAACTTACGGCCCACAGACAGTTTGGTTCCTCCACCAAAAGTCACCCACAGTGATACATTCCTATGAAGCCGTCATACAAAAACCTCTGTCACACTACAGTGAACACACACACACACAAACAGACACACAAACACACACACACACACAGAGTTAACTAATTGTGGTTAAATTTGCAGAACACAACTGTATGATCAATGGTTTTTATTTATTAGTTAGTTAGATCATTAGTTGTCCCTACCTCCTGAAAATTTCTAAGAAATGAAACAAATCTTTAAACTTCTCTCTCCATTTCACTAATTTATGCATCTTAGACCTGTTTAGTAAATCTCCATATGACTCTAGAAACAAAATTCACACAATATCTCTGTAGCAGTTTGAGAATGACAGTAAGATTGTTGGAATGTGGTAAAGGTGTTTCCATACTTAGAGGACACTTTGTATTGGCAGCACATGCTTCAGTGCTCTGGGAGTGTTTATAGCGCTGTGACTTTAACACTTCATGACTGAGAGCTGCTGCTACAGCAACTTCACCCACAGCTACCATGACTTTCATCCCCGTCTTCATCTGGACACTGATCCTCTGGACTCAAGGTCAGACACTGCTTCATATTTTATCTCTACAATGATCTGTTCATACTAATACACTTATTGTTTCTATTAGAATATTTCAGTTTCATGCTGCGTTATTGTGTATTTTTCAGAATGCAGAGGTCAAGCCACAGTAACTCAGACTCCTGCAGTGAAATCTGCTCTTCCAGGAGAAACAGTCACCATCAACTGTAGAACCAGTCCGGCAGTCTACAGAGACTCAAATGGTGACTGGCTACACTGGTATCAGCAGAAACCTGGAGAAGCTCCTAAACTCCTGGTTAAGCTCGCAAATCAGCGAGAGTCAGGTATTCCAGCTCGTTTCAGTGGCAGTGGATCTGGATCTGATTTCACTCTGACCATCAGTGGAGTCCAGACTGAAGATGCAGGAGATTACTACTGTCAGAGTGTACATTACATCAGTAATATCTGGTCGTATCACAGTGTTATAGAGTCGTACAAAAACCTCCCTCAGTCAGATTGTAGAGAGACTGAACTGCTGCAGCTGGGAGAGACTGCAGGTGCTGAGTTGGAGGATGTGATACGACACAATGGCACTCTGTGGAGGAGAGGAACCACACCACACTAACTCACAACTCACATTAGAGATCTCTCAATAATCATCACAGCACACTGCACACAGTCCATCATATCCACTACTTTTGTAGTTTTCTACAGAGATGGTGCTCACTGTCACAATATCATAATTTTACTAATATCAAGTATCTGATTATCAAATTCATTTCTGTTTTGTATGATTCCCCACACATTTACTCCATCTAAACTATCCTGCTCACAAAGACTGGTTTTCATACAGTTTTTTGTGTGCATCTTTTCTTGCAGGCATGGGTCTTGTAGCAAAATCCAATTACACCTCATGAAAACACATTCCAACTTAATGGTCAGGTTTCCATTTTTCTTGATATTGTCTTACTAATAAGTGTTAGTTTTGTACTGATGTTTGGACACACTGACTCACTGTGGTGTTTAACTCCAGAGTATCAGAAAATATGAAAGGTAAAATTAATTCTCATCATAATCTATGGTTAGGGTTAGGGTAACTGTAAGAATCCTGGATAAGTTAAATTAATGAACAAAAAAACGATGTTAATTTGTGTATATAGTCCTCAGCTTATGTCTAGTCTGGGCTAGAAGGACATCAGTCTCAGCTGCATGTCTTCATAGAATTCTGTGTTAATGTTGGTTGTGTTCTTGCTTGATAAAAGTTAAAAATAATAATTTTTAAGCAATTTTCTAGACATACACCAAAATGTCTATTTCAGAAAGAGAGGTGTTTTGGTCTTAAAGATGTTTGATGAGTTCAGAGGACGAGGTTTGAGACACCACCTCTCATCTATTTACATTACTTTTCTATCATGTTTACTCCATCAGTTCACATCAATCAGTTCACTACATGCTGGTTGCAGTGGAGCTCCAACAGTCCCATTCCTGATTGATGGACTTTCCTGGTGTTGATGTTTCAGGGTCTGGTTCATGTCTTTTATGCTTGGGTCAGGCACAGTGTCCTTCAGTCTGTTGGCTTGTCTCAGTGGTGAAGGACTTTACTCTGCTCTGGTCCTTCAGCTCTCTGTAGTGCTGCTGTTCTCTGCAGTCTGATCACCTCATGACTACAGCCTCATGGTGTGGAGTTTGGGGTGGTGTTGCTCACTGACACTGTGACCAACTGAATCATTTAGAGATTTATTCACAGAAACAGAGGACCCAACTAACCATTCTGAAGTTGTGGGAATTCCACTAACCAAATAAAAATTACTCTTAATATTGTTAGAAAAATTATATTTTAGTAAAATATAATAATCTACAGAGATATAATCATGGTTAAAAAGGTTTAATTTCCATAACCATCGTGTCAGTATTTGACTATTAGATGGGGCTTGGAAAGTATCATAAGCATTTGTATAATTTAATTTAAAAGAAAATGATTTACATCTTCAATCTGAATCACATTTTCAGTGATGATTTCTCTCAATTATTTGTTACGTCAAAATAGCGCACATATAAAATTATAAACCCAAAGTCCCCTGTGAAAGTATGGAATGAAATGGCATGGGAGAATAATAATGATATTATTTATTATTTATTATTATTATTATTATTTATAATAATAATAATAATAATAATAATAATAATAATAATAATAATAATAATAATAATTATTATTATTATTATTATTATTATTATTATTATTATTATTATTAATAATAATAATATTATTATTATTATTGTTATTATTATTATTATTATTTGTTTTTCTCATGAATGATCAGGTTCTACAGCAGATACTGAGACAGATGCATTGGTGATTTGTGTATGATGTGTTTAATCAACAATGTAAAGCAAGCGTGTTTACTGATTCAAAAGCTTTTATTAATAATTCAGAGCAGGACATTGCAGTGATCCACACACTTAACACATATTTAGGTGATAATTAAGAAGAAGAGCTGAGTTAAACTGAGGAGTGTGTGAGCTCACATGTTAATAACACAAATGAAATGATGAGAGAGGATGATTTGAGCAGTAAAGGCCACATGTACCACACAGTGAAGCAGTAGAAGGTGAGCTGAGTAAAGTGTGTGTGATCTCACAGCTCTGAGCACTGCTCTGTGTTCACTGTGCTCACCACAGTAGGTTGGTTGTCTTTGGAGGCCTCACAGGTCACCACCTTGTTCCTCCACTGCTCCCGGTGGAGGCTCAGTGTGCTGCTCCAGCTGTAGAGGCCGTCAGCGTTCAGAACGGAGGTGCTGCTGCTTTCCCCCGAGCTCCAGCTGCTGCCATCAACCTTCCAGCTCAACTTCCAGTCCGAGGGGAAGCCCTTGTAGGCCACACACATGAGTGTGACCTTCTCCTGCTGCAGCTCCACACTGGAGGGGGGCAGCACCGTCACACTGGGCTGGGTGACACCTACACACACACACAGAGGTGAGACAGGAATGGACAGCTGTCAGTCACTCAGGCTTTGTTTCAACTCACTGTGTGTGTTTCACTTCCCTTTATATCTTACAGAGCAGAACTGAGATCAGTGGAGCATCACAAACGTTTCACATTCAATTCAAATACTTTTACATCTTACAGCTATAATGATTTATATTATTGTGAACATTTGTACATCAAGTTCAAATTTAATTGTACTGTACATTTAATAATAAGAAATATTAAACCTATTTTATAATGTGATTAAACAGCATTTAAATTAAAACATTTATAATTTAAATAAATTCGTGCTAAACTTCAGGGCATCTGTTCATACAGTCAGAGTCTCTGAGATATTAAATGTAGTTAGAATTATTCAATGAAACACTAACATTTTAATATATTAAAATGAACTATTAGTACTATAGTCAGATACATTTTGTGAAACCTCTAAAATAAGAGAAATTTGAGAAACAAAGCGACTTTTATACAAACATCACATTTAATTAAAGGGAATTTGAAGACAAAAAAAACCTATGGACTATAACCTTTACACTTTTTTTCATGAAGAATCTGAACACACTCCATTTCAGTAATTAGTAAACAGGTTACTTACGGCCTACAGACAGTTTGGTTCCTCCACCAAAAGTCAACCACAGTGATACATTCCTATGAAGCCATCGTACAAAAACCTCTGTCACACTACAGTGAACACACACACACACACACACACACACAAACAGACACACACACACACACACACACAAACAAACAGAATGAATTAATCTCCGAGAAATGAAACAAAACAATTTAAAACTTCTCTTAATAATTCATTTATTTATGTTTCTTAGACCTGAACATATTTTCCAGAAAATCTCCTTCTGACTCCAGAAGTAAAATTCACACAATAACTCTGTAGTAGTGTGAGAATGACAGTAAGATTGTTGGAATGTGGTAAAGGTGTTTCCATACTTAGAGGACACTTTGCATTGGCAGCACATGCTTCAGTGCTCTGGGAGTGTTTATAGCGCTGTGACTTTAACACTTCATGACTGAGAGCTGCTGCTAAAGCAACTTCACCCACAGCTACCATGACTTTCATCCCCGTGTTCATCTGGACACTGATCCTCTGGACTCAAGGTCAGACACTGCTTCATATTTTATCTCTACAATGATCTGTTCATACTAATACACTTATTGTTTCTATTAGAATATTTCAGTTTCATGCTGCATTATTGTGTATTTTTCAGAATGCAGAGGTCAAGCCACAGTAACTCAGACTCCTGCAGTGAAATCTGCTCTTCCAGGAGAAACAGTCACCATCAACTGTAGAACTAATCCCCAGGTGTACCAAGGCTGGAGTAATCAACCTTTACACTGGTATCAACAGAAACCTGGAGAAGCTCCTAAACTCCTGATTAAGATCGCAAATCAGCGAGAGTCAGGTATTCCAGCTCGTTTCAGTGGCAGTGGATCTGGATCTGATTTCACTCTGACCATCAGTGGAGTCCAGACTGAAGATGCAGGAGATTACTACTGTCAGAGTTTCCATTACATCAGTAGCACCAACCTGTTCACACAGTGTTATAGAGTCGTACAAAAACCTCCCTCAGTCAGATTGTAGAGAGACTGAACTGCTGCAGCTGGGAGTGACTGCAGGTGCTGAGTTGGAGGATGTGATACGACACAATGATACTCTGTGGAGGAGAGGAACCACATCACACTAACTCACAACTCACATTAGAGATCTCTCAATAATCAACACAGTACACTGAACACAGTCCATCACAACCAACAGTTTAACATAAATAGTTCTGTAGTTTTCTATTCATTAAAACTCTATCACTAATCCTACCCTCAGTACATTCTCTAATTCTGACCCAGAATCAATCCCAGTTCTTAATCTGGTCTCAGCCTCAGTCTCTGTCTTGTGCCTGTTTCAGGTTACACTCTGGTCCTGATCTGGACTCTGACTCAGTCACTGGTGTAACTCCTCTTGACCCTGAACCTGATGTTCATTCTCTTTATTTCCTAGTGCAGACTGAGACCTGGTTTCCTGCAGAGTATCGCACACCTCTTGTATTGTCTCATCTTAAACAATTTCATTCTTTCAATGCTCAGTAGCTTAATGCTACTGAGAATGAGATTATTATAGGCCTATCGAATATAAAGTTTAGTACCACACGTTATCAGTCCAAGTTGTGGGATCACTGGCACCATTGTATTTTTTAACACAGTGATTTACTTTTTTTTTCTTCTGTGTGTGTTTTTAAATATTTGACCTTGAGTTAATTTATTGACTGATCCTCTGGACTCAAGGTCAGACACTGCTTCATATTTTATCTCTACAATAAACTCTTCATAATAATACACTTATTGTTTCTATTAGAATATTTCAGTTTCATGCTGCGTTATTGTGTATTTTTCAGAATGCAGAGGTCAAGCCACAGTAACTCAGACTCCTGCAGTGAAATCTGCTCTTCCAGGAGAAACAGTCACCATCAACTGTAGAACCAGTCCGGCAGTGTATCATCACAGCTCATATGGTCACTACTTACACTGGCATCTGTCACATAACGGTGGCGTCAACAAGGCAAGATCAGACCCAAAGTGCAGGGATAGCAGCCAGTCAGGATAATATACTTTGAAACACTGGGGAAAAACTCAACACAAAATAAAATCCAACATTGTTTTTGTGGGGTTTTTTAGTCTTTCTTTCTTCTGTTCTAACAGAGTTTTGAAACTTTTACCTCACTAACACAAGTCAGTATTCATGAAATGTTACCGATAATTTGCTGTTAATTATTTTTTTCTCATTAAATTTTCTCTTTGAATGGAAAACTGCTTTGTAGGGGTGTATTAATGCATCGCAATGCAAAAATGCGGTAATGTGCATTGTGTGATTTTATTTAGTGGAAATCAGCATTCTGTTAATAATGCATCTCGTGCAATTGCACTGTTTGAACACCAGAGATCACAATCTGTGCAAAAGCACAAATTCTGTAGTGTGCACTAATCACATGATCAGAGTCTACACTATTACAGGAAATCATCTGAACTTGTGAAGTGATCGATGGCTTCAGATACAAGTTATACAGCGTATGCATTTATAAACAGGTTATAATAGTTAAAACAAATTTCTCAGTAGCTTTCAGACAAAACCAGCCTTGCACCATGGAGAACATCAGAACCCACAAGAGAGGCAGTTCTGAAAAGGCGGCATTTTAGCCATCTTTGGAGCTCTACTTCTGATTAAACTGACTCCCCAGATGCGGATTTGGAGCTCATTATGGATCATGTATTCTGAATGGTTTCTCTCTGGGTCTTGTTTGTTCTATTTTAAGATGGAATGTATACATTTTTACATTTAAGATACATTTTCTTTACAATATTAAACTTAACAAATAGTAGACAAAAAGGCACATTGTTAGGCATTGTTTTTTTATTCAGATATTAAAAAGGAATCTCTTCAGTCAGTTTTTATGAAACTTCTGTCATTGAAATCTTGTGTTGAATCATATTGGATCAAATCGTGGAAGATGTGTCCTTACACTCCCACGATGTATTGTTGCCAACAGCAAGGAAATGGTCAGATCTTGTTAAATAGTTTTCTAATTTAAATAAAAACCAACAGTGAACACCTTCCACAATGAGAAGTAAATATGTTGACAGATTTTGTGCAACCAGTAAACATTTACTATGAAGTTGCTTTGAGAAAGTAGAAAGCATATAGTACTGTATCTCTGTTATAATGCTTCATTTAACAAGGAAAGCACCTTAAATACAATTTCCAAGAATTTTATTTTCATCCTACTGGTTTCAGTTCTGTTTGTAACGTGTCTGTAGTGAAAATGCTTTTTTTTGCATTCAAACCCCATGCTTCAGTGCTCTGGGAGTGTTTATAGCGCTGTGACTTTAACACTTCATGACTGAGAGCTGCTGCTACAGCAACTTCACCCACAGCTACCATGACTTTCATCCCCGTCTTCATCTGGACACTGATCCTCTGGACTCAAGGTCAGACACTGCTTCATATTTTATCTCTACAATGATCTGTTCATACTAATACACTTATTGTTTCTATTAGAATATTTCAGTTTCATGCTGCGTTATTGTGTATTTTTCAGAATGCAGAGGTCAAGCCACAGTAACTCAGACTCCTGCAGTGAAATCTGCTCTTCCAGGAGAAACAGTCACTATCAACTGTAGAACCAGTCAGGCAGTGTATACAGACTCATATGGTGACCGTTTACACTGGTATCAGCAGAAACCTGGAGAAGCTCCTAAATTCCTGATTAAGATCATAAATCAGCGACAGTCAGGTATTCCAGCTCGTTTCAGTGGCAGTGGATCTGGATCTGATTTCACTCTGACCATCAGTGGAGTCCAGACATACTGTTTGTTGTTGTCATACTGAATGGTGAAATTCCTCTTTATCTTGAATGTTGAGATATTCATGATTCCCTCCACCCAGATTAAATCCCCGGTTCCAGCTGATGAAAAGCCGCCACAAAGTATGATGCTGCAGCCAACATGCTTCACTGTGGGGATGTCGTTCTTTTGGTGATCTGCTGTGGGTTTGTTTTTTTCACAAACCATATCAATATTTTTGGTCTTAGATCTCACAAGACATTATTTCACCTGGATCAGGATAATGGATATATTTTTGCTGATAACTTAATTTATATATAAAGAATTCAGGAGATTGATGTCACATGTAGAGCTCAAAAAGACATTACTGCAGTGATTTTAATGCTGTTGCAGGCATTTTGTTTAATATTAATCTTGATTGATATTTTTCAACAATGAGATCACATACCTACTTTTTATAAACTTTGGCTTTGGCACCTGGGAGTGACTGCAGGTGCTGAGTTGGAGGATGTAATACGACACAATGACACTCTGTGGAGGAGAGGAACGACACCACACTAACTCACAACTCACATTAGAGATCTCTCAATAATCATCACACCTCACAGCACACAGTCCATCACATTCAGTACATTTGTAGTTTTCTACAGTCATGGTGCTTACTGTTACGTCTGTTCTCTCTGACCCCCCATCCACACCCACACACCTACTCCTAAACTAACCTGGTCACCCTAGTCCTGTGTTGTCTTATGTAGCTCTGTTTCTTTATATAGCACCAGAGTCCTGGAGTAACACTGTTACACTGTAACTCAGACTCCTGCAGTGAAATCTGCTCTTCCAGGAGAAACAGTCACCATCAACTGTAGAACCAGTCAGGCAGTGTATTATCATAGTTCATATGGTCACTACTTACACTGGTATCAGCAGAAACCTGGAGAAGCTCCTAAACTCCTGATTAAGTTTGCAAATCAGCGAGAGTCAGGTATTCCAGCTCGTTTCAGTGGCAGTGGATCTGGATCTGATTTCACTCTGACCATCAGTGGAGTCCAGACTGAAGATGCAGGAGATTACTACTGTCAGAGTGAACATTACATCAGTAGTATCTGGTCGTACCACAGTGTTATAGAGTCGTACAAAAACCTCCCTCAGTCAGATTGTAGAGAGACTGAACTGCTGCAGCTGGGAGAGACTGCAGGTGCTGAGTTGGAGGATGTGATACGACACAATGACACTCTGTGGAGGAGAGGAACCACACCACACTAACTCACAACTCACATTAGAAGATGGAATGGTGACTCTGACAGTAGTAATCTCCTGCATCTTCAGGCTGGATTACACTGATTATCAGAGTGAAATCATTAAAGTTGACATATTTAATCAGAACTTTAACAGCTTCTCCAGGTTTCTGGATAAATGGTGCAGAATTCATCCAAATATGAGTACTGGTCCTGAAGCATTCAAAATGCCAGTTAAATAATTATTTACACTCTTTGCATTTTTCAATATTTTGTAGTGTTTCAACCTGGAACTGAAATGCACAAAATGCACTGGGACTAAATCTCATTAAGCAACACAAAATATCCCATAAGAGTGAAGATTAAGGGAAAATCAATAGTTTGCAACTTTTATAAATCAAATTTTTTTTAAATGTTGTGATTGTATGAATATTCACCGTTGTTGCTGTTTTAGACCAAACACATTCAGTAGAAATTAAGACTACACACCCCTGTTAATTTTTTTTTTTTTTTTTTTGTAAAAATATTAAACCAGATCATTTTAGGAAGAATTAAAATAAAACATGTACAATAACCTGGTTGCATAAATGTGCATAGCCCTACACTAACACAGTTAAAACCTTTAGATTTTTTCACTTCATTCAATCTTCTTAGGCAAGAATCAATAAATTTAGTGCTTAATCTTGATTTAGTGATATATTGCTATTCTTCTTTAGAAAAGAGTTTTAACTCTGTCAAATTGTCTGGACACTTCCATTGTTCAGCCCTCTTCAGGTCAAAGCACAGACTTTCATATAGATCTAGATCAGGACTCTGACGGAGTGTAACGTCTGGGACCCCTGCCCTATGCGGGGCTCGCCCCCGGACGCCCGTGGTGTGTGTGCGCACGCCAGCACACGGTGTAATGAGACCCATGCGCAGGATTCAGCGAAGCACTGCTTTTATTACATTTAAGACGCGACATAGGGAAACAAACGTAACACTAGACATGGCGTGGTTAACTAAACTAAACTAAACAAAACAAAACCTAGACCTTAGCTTGGACATGGAACCTAGCAAACAAAACCCCAACAGAAACCACGGTACAGATAACAATCATGGACAAGGACACAAACACAAGGATCCCTATTTATAGGGGTAGACATTAGGGCTAATGGGATACAGGTGACATAATCAGGATAGGAACAATAGGAAGGGCGTAACAAAAGACACACAAAGAAGCAGGCTTCCAAGGTTCACCTGCCAGCGCCCTCTCTGGGCCTGGCAGGGAGCTGTCCAGCTGTTCCTGACACAGAGTCATCCCAAAGCCGCAGATCTTTTTTGTAAAGCCATTCCTCTGTTGATTTGGAGGTGCGATTTGGGTTGTTGTCATACTGAATGCTGAAATTCCTCTTTATCTTGAATGTTGAGATATTCATGATTCCCTCCACCCAGATTAAATCCCCGGTTCCAGCTGATGAAAAGCCGCCACAAAGTATGATGCTGCAGCCAACATGCTTCACTGTGGGGATGTCGTTCTTTTGGTGATCTGCTGTGGGTTTGTTTTTTTCACAAACCATATCAATATCTTTTGGTCTTAGATCTCACAAGACATTATTTCACCTGGATCAGGATAATGGATATATTTTTGTTGATAACTTAATTTATATATAAAGAATTCAGGAGATTGATGTCACATGTAGAGCACAAAAAGACATTACTGCAGTGATTTTAATGCTGTTGCAGTCCTGTTGTTTAATATTAATCTTCATTGATATTTTTCAACAATGAGATAATAAAAATACTTTTTATTATCTTTGGCTTTTGCACATGGGAGCGACTGCAGGTGCTGAGTTGGAGGATGTGATACGACACAATGACACTCTGTGGAGGAGAGGAACCACACCACACTAACTCACAACTCACATTAGAGATCTCTCAATAATCATCACAGCACACTGCACACAGTCCATCACCTTCAGTACATTTGTAGTTTTCTACAGTCATGGTGCTTACTGTTACGTCTGTTCTCTCTGACCCCCCACCCACACCCACACACCTACTCCTAAACTAACCTGGTCACCCTAGTCCTGTGTTGTCTTATGTAGCTCTGTTTCTTTATATAGCACCAGGGTCCTGGAGTAACACTGTTACACTTCACTGGGTACTGTGTTAGCTATGAATGGTCAAAATTATTCCACAATGAGAAATGGATATGTTGATAGATTTTGTGCAAACTGTTAATATGAAGTTTTATGGTACTGTATCTTTATTCAAAATGATGTAGGAAAGTACCTTAAATACAAATTCTGAGAACCATTTGTTCAGTCTGCTAGTTTCAGTTCTGTATGTAACATGTCTGTGATTAAAAAGCTTTTTTTTTTCTTCTTCATTTTCTATGCTTCAGTGCTCTGGGAGTGTTTATAGCGCTGTGACTTTAACACTTCATGACTGAGAGCTGCTGCTACAGCAACTTCACCCACAGCTACCATGACTTTCATCCCCGTCTTCATCTGGACACTGATCCTCTGGACTCAAGGTCAGACACTGCTTCATATTTTATCTCTACAATGATCTGTTCATACTAATACACTTATTGTTTCTATTAGAATATTTCAGTTTCATGCTGCGTTATTGTGTATTTTTCAGAATGCAGAGGTCAAGCCACAGTAACTCAGACTCCTGCAGTGAAATCTGCTCTTCCAGGAGAAACAGTCACCATCAACTGTAGAACCAGTCCGGCAGTGTATACAGACTCAAACGGTGAGCGTTTAGCCTGGTATCAGCAGAAACCTGGAGAAGCTCCTAAACTCCTGATTAAGCTCGCAAATCAGCGAGAGTCAGGTATTCCAGCTCGTTTCAGTGGCAGTGGATCTGGATCTGATTTCACTCTGACCATCAGTGGAGTCCAGACTGAAGATGCAGGAGATTACTACTGTCAGAGTGAACATTACATCAGTAGTATCTGGTCGTACCACAGTGTTATATAGTCGTACAAAAACCTCCCTCAGTCAGATTGTAGAGAGACTGAACTGCTGCAGCTGGGAGAGACTGCAGGTGCTGAGTTGGAGGATGTGATACAATACAATGACACTCTGAGGAGGAGAGGAACCACACCACACTAACTCACAACTCACTTTACTAACTCACATTAGAGATCATCACAGCACACTGCACAGAGTCCATCAGATCAAACAGTTTAAGATAAATCATTCTGCAGTTTTCCAGATTGTTGTTCTTTTTTATCATAACTCAAACTGTTTGGTGGATCATTTCCCGTTAATTCAGTTTCTATCACTAATCCTATCTTCAGTACATTCTCTAATTCTGACCCAGAATTAATTCCTGTTATTAATCTGGTCTCAGCCTCAGTCTCTGTTTCTGTCTTGTGCCTGTTTCAGGTTACACTTTGGTCCTGATCTGGATTCTGACTCAGTCACTGGTGTAACTCCTCCTGTCCTCACAGACTCTTTCTCAGTGTTTCTGTATAAACCTGGTTTTCAGTAACTTAATTTCCGGGTGCTGACTGAGAATTGGTTTACTGCATAGGATTCAGGGACACTGTGTCTCTCACACTCTTACACACCTCTTGTACTGTCTCATGTTAAACAATTTCATTCTTTTAATGCTGTTTCTGTCAAAAATTAATCTAATCTATCTCTCCTCCTCCTTAGTCATGAGATCTCCCCACTTCCTCTGCCTTTAGACTGAAGCCTCCCTTTAGAAAAGCCTCCTGTCTTCCTGCCTGCTCTTCCTCTTTTGAACTCCTTTAACCTGACCATCAACAGCTGCAAGGGTTTACACGTCCTGGACCTGGTATTCATCCATCCATCACCCATCCCTGCCTTACCTACCACTATCTAGTTTAACCCCTCCCAGACTTCCTGAATGCTCCACTCTTTCTCTTCTTCCTCCATGGTTTTCTTCATCCTCTGGTTCTGCACAGATCTCATGATGTCTGGCAGAAATCTCAACATGGCAGTTCATCATCTAAACTAAATCTCAGACAGATGGCTGCTGTAGATCCCTAGAGAAACTTCCACATATCAGGATGTTGTGCTCTCTGTGTAGAATTCTTGAGTTATACCGTCTGACCTTCTCTCCTCATATTGCATTAAGACTCTTCTCTGACTTGGCCCCCAGGTGGAGGAATGAACTTCCTCTAGCTCAGTGAAAAGCTGAGTCACTGTCTATCTTCAAAGAAAGTCAACTTCCATTTGTGCTGTTGTAGTAACTAATGCTATCTCCTCTAATAGGGATTTAGCTTCATAATATTTTATTGGTCACTGAGGATGTGTTTTTGGAAATTACAAAGCACTTCTACTTCTGTAAAGGTATATACCAAATGCTGGAAGTGTAAATATTCTCAAGACAGAGAGTGGATTATTACTTCCTGTACTGTCTTATGCCTCAGGTCTCCTTCTTGCCTGCTGCAATAATGAATCAGGACACATATAGCATGTAGGTGTGGCTCTAATATAATTAGAGTCCTCCAGTTAATGACCCAGCTTTAGCCATGACTGTAACTATCTGCTTACTAGTTAAGTCATGATTAACTTAGAGCAAACTGTTGTATCTGGGCCATGATGATGCTGATAGAGGCATCACTACATGAAAAAGACTAAATAAAGATTAAAGAAAAAAAAAATTGAGCTCTTTCTGTATATCTTATGCTGTATTTCATTTTTATTATTTCTTAAGAATAGTTCTTCCTTTCAGTTCTATTTTCTGGGTTATAATTTGAGGATGTAACTGTTTACATTCTCTGTGTCAATCAGTGTCTTAACCCATATTATGGATTACGACTACAAGTATTAGAAAATCAAAATATGAAAAAAAGCACAAAATGTGTCATTCTAATCAAGGTTGTTATTTTCCAGTAAAACAGAGAAAATATCATTTTAAATGTTTTCTCGAACATCAGTTCATTCTTTAAGTTATTTTATTTGAATGTCAAATATTTTAATAATTTGATGCAAATTCTAAAAATCAGATAAGTAAGAATTGAAATTGTTCCTCCTCACCTGGTTGTATATAAAGAGGCAGATTAAAGAGTGTAACAAACACACACACACACACATTTGCATAAACAGCTCTGAGACCCAGAATAGATCACCACTTTCAGCAGATGTTCATGGTTCTTCAGCTAAACTCACTCAAGCACAACACACAGCGCTGCACTCGACCTGCTGCTGCTGCTTCCGGTCATCTGTTCATATAGTCAGAGTCTCTGAGATATTAAATGTAGTTAGAATAATTCATTGAAACACTGTTACACTAATTTTTTACAAACAACGATAAATGTGTTGGTCGTACATTTAATGTAAATAAAAATGAACTATTAGTACTATAGTCAGATACATTTTGTGAAACCTCGAAAAATTATAGAAATTTGAGAAACAAAATGACTTTAATCCAAACCTCACATTTCATTAAAGGGGATTTAAAGACAAAAATAGCCTATGGACTATAAACTTTACAATTTTCATGAAGAATCTGAACACACTCCATTTCATTAATTAATAAACAGGTCCACAGACAGTTTGGTTCCTCCACCAAGTGTACCACAGTGATACATTCCTATGAAGCCATCATACAAAAACCTCTTTTTAATGATTTCTTTATGAGTTAGTTAGATCATTAGTTAGTCCTAACTCCTGAAAATTTCCAAGAAATGAAACAAATCTAAACTTTTCTCTCTAATTTCACTTATTTATGTATGTTATACCTAAAAATATTTTCCATAAATTCTTCATCAGACTCCAGAAGTAAAATTCACACAATAACTCTGTAGTAGTGTGAGAATGACAGTAAGATTGTTGGAATGTGGTAAAGGTGTTTCCATACTTAGAGGACACTTTGCATTGGCAGCACATGCTTCAGTGCTCTGGGAGTGTTTATAGCGCTGTGACTTTAACACTTCATGACTGAGAGCTGCTGCTACAGCAACTTCACCCACAGCTACCATGACTTTGATCCCCGTCTTCATCTGGACACTGATCCTCTGGACTCAAGGTCAGACACTGCTTCATATTTTATCTCTACAATGATCTGTTCATACTAATACACTTATTGTTTCTATTAGAATATTTCAGTTTCATGCTGCGTTATTGTGTATTTTTCAGAATGCAGAGGTCAAGTCACAGTAACTCAGACTCCTGCAGTGAAATCTGCTCTTCCAGGAGAAACAGTCACCATCAACTGTAGAACCAGTCAGGCAGTGTATCACAGCAGCTCATATGGTCACTGCTTACACTGGTATCAGCAGAAACCTGGAGAAGCTCCTAAACTCCTGATTAAGCTCGCAAATCAGCGAGAGTCAGGTATTTCAGCTCGTTTCAGTGGCAGTGGATCTGGATCTGATTTCACTCTGACCATCAGTGGAGTCCAGACTGAAGATGCAGGAGATTACTACTGTCAGAGTGAACATTGTCCTAGTAGCTGTGTGTTCACACAGTGTTATAGAGTCGTACAAAAACCTCCCTCAGTCAGATTGTAGAGAGACTGAACTGCTGCAGTTGGGAGTGACTGCAGGTGCTGAGTTGGAGGATGTGATACGACACAATGACACTCTGTGGAGGAGAGGAACCACACCACACTAACTCACAACTCACATTAGAGATCTCTAAATAATCACACCACACTGCACACAGTCCATCACATCCACTACTTTTGTAGTTTTCTACAATCACGGTGCTTACTGTCACAATTGAAAACATCACAGATTGCCAAATCAAATATATGATTATAAAATTTCTTTTCTATCTGATCCCCCCACACCTTATACATCTCAACTATCCTGCTCACAAACACATCAAAAACATGTATGGGCCTTGCAGCGAAATCCCATTGCCCTACCTCGTGAAAACACACAACATTAATGTCTTATGGTCAGGTTTCCTTTTTTCCTGATATTGTCTTACTAATTAATGTTAGTTTTATACTGATGTTTGGACACACTGACTCACTGTGGTGTTTGACATTAACTCCAGAGTATCAGAAAATATGAAAGCTAAATTAAATTCTTATCATAATCTATGGTTAATGTTTGGGTAACTGTAACAACCCTAGATAGGTTTGATTGATGAACAAATGAATGATGTTAATTTTTGTGTATAAAGTTCTCAGCTTATGTCTAGTTTGGGCTGAAGGACATCAGTCTCAGCTGCATGTCTTCATACAATTCTTTATTATTTTTCTAATTAATTTTGGTAGTGGTGTTCTTAGTTCTTTAAAAGTAAACGTAATCCACTAAGCATTTTCTAGAAACAGATAGGCCAAAACAGACACTAAAATATCTTATGTCTGATTTCAGTAAGAGAGGTGTTTTGCTCTTAAAGATGTTTGACGAGTTCAGAGGACGAGGTTTGAGACGCCACCTCTCATCTATTTACATTACATTACTATCATGTTTACTCCATCAGTTCACATCAATCAGTTCACTACATGCTGGTTGCAGTGGAGCTCCAACAGTCTCATTCCTGATTGATGGACTTTCCTGGTGTTGATGTTTCAGGGTCTGGTGCATGTCTTTTAGGTGTGGGTCAGGCACAGTGTCCTTCAGTCTGTTGGCTTGTGTCAGTGGTGAAGGACTTTACTCTGCTCTGGTCCTTCAGCTCTCTGTAGTGCTGCTGTTCTCTGCAGTCTGATCACCTCATGACTACAGCCTCATGGTGTGGAGTTTGGGGTGGTGTTGCTCACTGACACTGTGACCAACTGAATCATTGAGATTTATTCACAGAAACAGAGGACCCAACTAACCATTCTGATGTTGTGGGAATTCAAATAAACAAATAAAGTTTAGTCTTAATATTGATTAAAAAAAAAATTATATTTTCGTACAGTATGAGTAATCTACAGAGATATAGTCATGGTTAACAAGGTTTAATTTCCATAACCATTGTGTCAGTATTTGACTAGCAGATGGGGCTTGGAAAATATCATAAGCATTTGTATAATTTATTTGAAAAGAAAATACTTTACTGTATGTTACCGGTCTCAAACAAGGAAGGATGAGAGCTAGTAACTGTAGGAAATGATGAGATACACACAGATTAGCATCTGCAGCATTCTGGCGCTTTCTTTAATGACTTTTTTCTCTTCTTGCAAATAACAGGCAAGTAAAACATTTTGAAAACACCATTAACAATATTCCTTCACAGGTCATGCTTTCTGGACAATTCAATTCACAACATTTAAATTTATGTCCATTAAGTCTATAAATGTAATACATTTGAACATTTCTCTTTAGTTTGTACATTTTTAAGCCACAGTGAACATCTGGATGCAACTAAACACAGGTCTTGTATCTTACCATTACTATAGGAGTTCACTTTGTCTATTTTAGATATGGTGAAGTTCTGTACCCGAGAAATGCGAATCGCTATAAAGCAACACCACAATCAATTTGGTGGAATAAACAATCAGCAGTCTTAAAGGTTGAAACATCATACCAGCATCAATTAAGAGTGTACATCTTAACGAAAACCACCATTTTACACTTCAACTTTTCCACATAAACAAGATGGAGTGGATAACTCAATATAGCACATCTTTCAGCTCAATATGGGAAACCTGTCAAGATTACACAAGGTATATAGTAAGAATGTTTCACAATCTCTTACTCACACGTCTAATTTTTAACAGTGTTATAAAGTTTTTAACTTCATAACAAGGACAACGGCTGAACCGCAAATTAATTCATCCTTTTAAAACTCGACAATCACTTTTTTCAGTACAACATCATCTCTGAACATCTACTAATCTTTTAAGTTTCAATATTAACAGATACTGGTCAATAAAAAAACCCATTTTACATACCTGTAGGAAATGATGAGATACACAGATTAGCATCTGCAGCGTTCTGGCGCTTTCTTTAATGACTTTGCCCTTTGATCCGAACGTAAGTTCCTCATCACCTAGTGTAATGCGCCACCTACAGGCATCTTACCGGAGACACTAAAACTCATGAAACCTGAGAATACATTTTTACGGAAGCCCAGAAAGGCCATGTGATATTATTATTATTTTTTTTGCTTTTGTTTTCTCGTGATCACGACTTAATTTTCTCGTGATCTCGAGATAACAAAAGTTGTTTTCTCGTGATCCCGACATAATCAGAACCGCGGTGAAGTTAGTTTGATATTCGGACATTAGACAGACATTCGGAAGCGCTAGTTTAGGGACCGTCGACAAATTTCTATACGACCGAAATGTGGTACTTGTTACTTAACTGACTACGTTCCCCAGTTATTCTAATTTCTTCTTAAATATACATATGGCATGCGGCATTGCAAACAGCATTTGTTTATTTATAAATAAAAATTGAATTAATTGATAGTATTAATTATGTATCATGTGAATTAATTTGCTATCATTCATTTATTTTTTAATAATAATAATAATAATAAAAAACTATTTCTTCAATAGCTTCTAGGTCATGTGACCCTGTGACCCAAATCTAGTACCAAAATGATCTAATTGGACACCTCCACAGGGTACACCTTTTTGTATCCCAAAGAATCTCTTCTTTTATTTTTATTTTAATTTTTATAAAAAAAACCCCACTATTTCTTTAATAGCTTCTATGTCATGTGACCCTGTATATATATATATATATATATATATATATATATATATATATATATATATATATATATATATATATATATACATATAGGAAATATTTCAAATGATCTCAACAGGTCCAGTGTGGCACTCTGCAGCTTTAAACAGGCAGAAAAAAAATACGGAAATGCTGCTTGTGTGTTTAAGAAGACTATTGTCTAATAACACTAAAAAACGGTGTGTAATCGTGATAAAAATGACTTGTTTATTTATATAAAAATGAGTTAAATGAAGAAAATAAACAAATGAATTAAAACCAATGAAGACATTTTTTGGGATAAGAAGAGGTGTACCTTGTGGGGGTGTCGAAGTAGATCATTTTAGTACTAGTTTGGGGTCACAGGGTCACATGACATAGAAGCTATTAAAGAAATAGTGTTTTTTTTTTTTAAATAAAAATAAAAGAAGACATTTTTGGAATAACAAAGAGGTGTACCCTGTGGAGGTATCCAAGTAGATCATTTTAGTACTAGTTTTTGGGTCACAGGGTCACATGACCTAGAAGCTATTGAAGAAATAATGTTTTTTAAAAATTAAAATTAAAATAAAAATAAAAGAAGAGATTCTTTGGGATACAAAGAGGTGTACCTCGTGGAGGTGTCCAAGTTGATTATTTTAGTACTAGTTTGGGGTCACAGGGTCACATGACCTAGAAGCTATTGAAGAAATTGTTTTTTTTTAAATAAAAATTAAAATAAAAATAAAAAAAAAAGATTTTTTGGGATACAAAGAGGTGTACGGTGTGGAGGTGTTCAAGTAAATCATTTTGGTACTAGATTTGGGTCACAGGGTCACATGACCTAGAAGCTATTGAAGAATTTTTTTTTTTTTTTATTAAAAAATTAATGAATGATAGCAAATTAATTCACATGATACATAATTAATACTATCAATTAATTCAATTTTTATTTATAAATAAACAAATGCTGTTTGCAATGCCGCATGCCATATGTGTATTTAAGAAATTAGAATAACTGGGGAACGTAGTCAGTTAAGTAACAAGTACCACATTTCAGTCGTACAGAAATTTGTCGACGGTCCCTAAACTAGCGCTTCCGAATGTCTGTCTAATGTCCGAATATCAAACTAACTTCACCGCGGTTCTGATTATGTCGGGATCACGAGAAAACAAAAGCAAAAAAATAATATCACATGGCCTCTCTGGGCTTCCGTACATTTTTAAAGAGCCTTTTAAGGAATAAATTCGATGAAAGAGATGGAAAGAAAAAGAAAAAAAATAATTTGGGGGTACCCAGTATTCCTCAATACTTTTATATTTCACTACTACATTTCCAATCTATCACATTTACACCGTCAATCTTCTCTCAAACACATTTTCAGTGATGATTTCTCTTAAATTGTTACTTTATTTCGTTCAAAGTACAGCACATAGAAAAATAATAAACCCTGTGAAAGTATGGAATAAAATGGCATTGGAGAATAAAATATGAATGAAATATATAATAAAAATTAATATAATTGTATATAAATTTAAATATCAGTTTGTTAAGTCGACATAAACACATTTTTTCTCTCTTTTCAAGTTAATATTTTAAAGTTAAAATGTTCTGGGAAAACTGTTACATTTAAAGGAGGGGAGAAAAAGTGAAACTAAGTCACCAAGGTCTGTTCACTTTTGATTTTTAAGTTGAAAAGTGTTCATTTTACAGCTGATTTGTTGGTATTTAATAATGATTGATAGGGGCCTTGCAGGAGTATTTAATTCTATTATATATATATATATATATATATATATATATATATATATATATATATATATATATATATATATATATATATATAAGCAAACAGAGGAATAAAATAAGTAAATATATATTTTTATTATTTTTAAACCATATTTTAACCAGATGTTCTAAGTTTGCTTAGTTTCATGATTTTGTGATGCTCAAACGGCTCACAACAAATTCATATATCATATATATCAATCTATAACATATAGCAAAAAAGATTTAGTAATAAAATATGTATACAATTTTTTTTCCCTGAAATGTGTATAGATTTTTCTGAGTGACTGTCTCTCTCTCTCTCTCTCTCTCTCTCTCTCTCTCTCTCTCTCTATATATATATATATATAAGCAAACAGAGGAATAAAATAGGTAAATATATATTTTTATTATTTTTACACCATATTTTAACCAGATGTTCTCTCTTATGTTTTACTTAACACTAGGGGTCTAAGAGATTCTATTAAAAGGAAATCTATTTTTCTTTTTTGTAAAAATGAAAAGCGCAATGTCTTCTTTTCCAAGAAACTCATTCTTTTGACTTGGATGAAAAATTGTAGTCAAACCAATGGTAAGATAAAATACTTTTTCCTCTAAGTCAGCAGGTGTTCCCGTACTTTTGAATAATTTTCCTGGGAAGATTTTAACCACTGTTAGGGATACTTGCAGTCACTGGGTAATTTGTGTTTTTGAAGTAAATGAAAATGTTTTGATTTTGGGAAATATATATGGACATAATAATCATAACCAAAACAAAATTTTAATTACTGAGGTTACAACAGTTGCTAAGGATCTATGCCAAAGGTATCCTACTGAAGATTTTATTTTTGGAGGGGATTTTAATATGGTGATAGACGAATGGCGTGATAGATTTCCTTCAAAATACCTGAGACACCATTACAATCCCATATTGCTTGACTTTTGTAGTGTGTTTAAATTGACAGATGTATGGCGCACTAAAAAACCCTAGTATTCAAGTTTTCACGTGGTTTAAACCTGATGGTTCAGACAAATCCAGGTTAGATTTCTGGTTAGTCTCTGAATTTAGATCTGGTCTGGAGTCAGACTCTATGGTTTCTGCTGCACCATTAACTGACCATTGCATGATTAAGCTTATTCTTAGATAGAAACGATCTATCAAATGATCTACAAACGTCTATCAAAGGAGAAAGGTTTATTGGAAATTCAATTCAAACCTTCTACATAATGAACCTTTTGTCATGAATTTATAGCTACAATTAATACTGTAAATGGAGATTCAAATTTTAAAAGTTATAGAGAGAAATGGGAATATTTAAAGTATAAAGTATGTCAGATCTCCATATCTTATGGTAAATTATTAAGCAGGAACAGTAAAGAAAAAGAACTGGAAATGATCAAAGAAATAAACAGTATTTGTATTTAATCCTTCTTAAGTGAAAATGATAGGCAGAAACTGCTTCTCCTTCAATCCTCCTTAGACAACATTTATGTTGATAAAGCCAAAGGAGGGTATATAAGATCGAGAGCAAAGTGGATAGAGGAGGGGGAAAGGAGTTCAGCATATTTTTGTAGACTGGAAAAAAAAAGAAACAAGAGCATAACAGTGTTAAAGCTTTACTGATTAATGATCAAGAAAATGAAGATCCTGAAAGAATTTCTAAGGAAATTTCTTGTTTCTACAACAATTTATACTCCTCCTCTTATTCACATACAGATGCTGATGCTTTCTTTGATCACATTAAGGAATGGATCCCAACAGTGAATGAGAGTTTTAAAAATGTTTGTGATGCAGATATTAGTATGGAGGAGTTGGAAAAAGCAATGAATTGTTTATCATTAGACATATCTCCTTGTTCAGATGGACTGATGAGTAACTTCTATAGGCATATTTGGAAATATATTAAAGACCTTGTTTTTCATATGTTGAAAGAAATATCTGAACCCCATATTCTTCCAACCACTAGGAAGCTAGGGATTATCACTCTCATCCCTAAACCTGGAAAAAATCCTAAATTAATAGACAATCTTAGGCCCATAACACTGCTTAATAATGACTATAAAATTTTAACTCATATTTATGCTAACAGATTAAAAATTGGAGTTTCACAGGTTATTTCAGAGACAGTCAGTTTTTTGAAAGGCCTCGACTTGTGCTTGGCTTACTGGATTATAATTATTTAATTGAAGATGGTTTCATTTTATTTTTAGACTTTTTTTAAAGCTTTTGACATGATTGAACACAAATTTATGTTTCGTACTTTAGAATTATTTGGTTTTGGAGAAAACTTTATTAATCTATTTAAATTCATTTATGAAGACACAAATAGCACAGTTATATTACCACATGGTATGTCTCCAAGATTCATAATTAACAGAGGAATCAAACAAGATTGTCCCATCTCTCCCCTGCTCTTTAGTGCTGTATCAGAAATGCTCTCCATTCTCGTAAAACATTCTGATTTTGAAAATTTGACAGTATTTGGCAAACAGTTAGTCATCAGCCAATTGGCAGATGACACAACTATATTAATGAAAAACATTGAGCAAGTTCAAAAAAATTCTCCAAACCATAGAGTTTTTCTCCAAGGCATCTGGCTTAAAGTTAAATCTTACAAAATGTGAATCACTACTGATTCATAACTTTCCTCTGTCAACCGTTTACAATATTCATGTTAAAGACACTATTAGATACTTAGATATATACAGTACAAAGGATAATAATCTCAACATTTGGAATACTTTAGATAATATAAGTCCTACTTAAACTTGTGGTCTCAAAGAGACATTTCTATTATTGGCAGAGATTTTCTTGCAAGAATTGAATGCATTTCTAGACTTATTTACCCAGCCTACTCAATCTCTTTTCCTAAAAATGCAATAAAAGCTATAAACCAAGCTAACTTTAATTTTATCTGGAAAGGAAAAACACACATACATTAGAAAAGGAATGTTGGTCAAAGAATATGAAAAAGGACGACTAAAAGCCCTTGACACTGAATGTATTAATGGTACGATTAAAACAAAAAAGCTAAAATCCTTGTTGAAAAATGAAAAAAGTTTTTGGTTTCATATTCCCAGACAAACATTTATGAAAGTAGGAGCTATCCGTTTTTTCCTTAGATGTGATCATGACCTTAAAAAACTCCCTGTTATGTTATCAGTGTTTCATCAACAGGTCTTCCTTTATTGGAAAATGATCTATAAGCATAATTTCAGTCCCCATAATGTCCCTCTATGGAACTGTAGATATGCTGTGTTTAGGAACAAATCTGTATTCTACAAAAATAGAATACTGGAATAATGTCTTTTGAAACTTTTAGTTCCAAATTTAATTTATTTGACAGAAAACAAAATGATAACATCACCAAAGCTATCCCACAGTCTATATCTCAAAATAATGTAACACCTTTGTCTTTCTCTGCTTTTGGTAGATAGAGTTTCTGTTACTAACATAAATTTGTCCAATGCTATAATCTGGAATGTTTTTGTTAATTAATTATATCCCTTCAAATAAAAATGTAATATTCCAATATTTCTCTAAAGTTAAAGTTAAACTTTTAAGAATAAAATATTTGAAATTTCCAGTTGCATCAAAGGCAAAGGAAGTCGATTTTAAAATTCTTAATGGAGTATATCCTTCTAGAGAATTTTCGAGGTGTTGATTTGGTCTTGATGTTAGCAACTGTTCCATTTGTGATGATCAAATTGAAACTACAGAACATCTTTTTTATGATAAATTTGCCTGTGCTTCCTGGGAAGATATACATTACTGGTTATTTCCTAAATTTGAAGATTTACATGTTTTAACAAAAGAAAATGTATTATTTAGTTTATTTTTGAAAGATGAAACACACAATTTAGCAATTAACACTATTATTATTATTATTATTGGGAAGTTCTTTTTGCATAACAACAGATTCCCTGGAAACTCTTACAAATTTCTACGTTTCATAAGGAACTACGTCATTACTTTTTGTCACTGAAACAAATGAAGAAAAAGAATGCCTTAATTTCTCTAATTTAATAGAAAATCTTAAACTTGCTGAAAACCTGTAGTAATAGTAGTTTTTTTTTTCTCCTTTCTTGTTCTTCTTTTTCTCCTTATATTATGATGCTTGTCTGTTGTCTGAATAAGAAATTTTACATTTTGTACCAGGCCATTTATGGTTTAATGTTGACACAACAGGATAGGAGAATAATGGGAAAGGCGTGGCACAAAATACACACAAAGAAGCAGGCTTCCAAGGTTCAGGCTCTCCAGGCCTGTCAGGGAACTGTCCAGCTGTTCCTGCAACTTCATTAAACCAATAATAGAAATAGGGTTGAAAACTATTCATGATGTCACCTTTTACAATGGAATAAATTCATACAGGCCTAAAAAATATCCCACATGTAACATGTAGAGCGAATGCAGAAATTACTGAAGTTATTTTAATGTTGGGGGCCTCTTGGTTGATAATTATCTTGATTGATAGTTTTCAACAATATCACATCTCTGCTTTTTATAATCTTTGGCTTTTCCAAAAAAGAGAAATCCTAAAGGAACAGCTGTACATTATCTGTGTTTAATCAGTCATTTTAACCAATGGCAGGTGTATACTAACTAATATTTAACATGACCTTGAATGTGACTGGTTGATTCTGAGCATTGCCGAATTCAGAGTTATAGAAGGTTGTGCACACATATGCAAATTGGGTATTGAATGTTTTTGTTTGTCTTTTTTGCCCTAAAACATTTCAGGTTGCCTGTTAATTGTTTTTTACATAAAGCAAATTCACAAAAAAGGTGAAAAGGGTTCTGACATAGTTTCATCATTTTAAACCTTTTATATGCACTGTAGTTGTCATGCTGTCATACTCAGCTTCATATTTGCAGCATCTGGCAGATGAGTTTCCATACTTAGAGGACACTTTGCATTGGCAGCACATGCTTCAGTGCTCTGGGAGTGTTTATAGCGCTGTGACTTTAACACTTCATGACTGAGAGCTGCTGCTACAGCAACTTCACCCACAGCTACCATGACTTTCATCCCCGTCTTCATCTGGACACTGATCCTCTGGACTCAAGGTCAGACACTGCTTTATATTTTATCTCTACAATGATCTGTTCATACTAATACACTTATTGTTTCTATTAGAATATTTCAGTTTCATGCTGCGTTATTGTGTATTTTTCAGAATGCAGAGGTCAAGTCACAGTAACTCAGACTCCTGCAGTGAAATCTGCTCTTCCAGGAGAAACAGTCACCATCAACTGTAGAACCAGTCAGGCAGTGTATACAGACTCAAACGGTAACCGTTTACACTGGTATCAGCAGAAACCTGGAGAAGCTCCTAAACTTCTGATTAAGCTCGCAAATCAGCGAGAGTCAGGTATTCCAGCTCGTTTCAGTGGCAGTGGATCTGGATCTGATTTCACTCTGACCATCAGTGGAGTCCAGACTGAAGATGCAGGAGATTACTACTGTCAGAGTTATCATTCCATCACTGGCTACTGGTTCACACAGTGTTATAGAGTCGTACAAAAACCTCCCTCAGTCAGATTGTAGAGAGACTGAACTGCTGCAGCTGGGAGTGACTGCAGGTGATGAGTTGGAGGATGTGATACGACACAATGACACTCTGTGGAGGAGAGGAACCACACCACACTAACTCACAACTCACATTAGAGATCTTTTTATAATCATCCCACCACACTGCACACAGTCCCTCACATCCACTGTAGTAAGTTAAATATTTTTTCTGATTTTCTAGCAGTTTTATACCAGTTTGAAACACACTCCTATTCAGTCTGGGTCTTTCACACCTATCTTTGGTTGTGTGTTTGTAATTAGTTTCCAGAACTTTTGGCGTACCAATGCAAAACTTCCTACTCTTGTGTGCAGAATGTATCAGTAATTAAATTCATCCATTCTTACTCAGATATATGTACTAAAATCACCTGTGACTCTCATGTAGGGCTTCATCACCTCAATGTTATTTAATGTTTTTAAACATCTACATTAACATTTTGCTCAGCAGAATGAGATTTCAGTCTGGATCATGAACTCTGAGTCAGGAACTGAATGAGATTTAGGGCATATTACTTGCTCCCTGGTTTTGTTTCACCTAGATCACATGACCTGTTTTAAACTGCAAAAATATTAATGTTTCTCCTCAGTTCTGTGTACTGTCTCACTGTTTAAGGTGCCAAATGATTGCCTCAGTGCTCATGGTGTCCTGGCATTAGCTAACTCACAGGTTCCTATCCCTGGTTTATCCAGGGAAACAATAATCAGTGCATCAGTACCCCCCGTCTTGGACATTTCAGCACTTTCTCTGCTCCTGATTCACCTCATTTAACTATTAAGTTAAATACCAGTGCTTCCTGAGTTGATTACATCTGTTAGTGAAAGGAAAACACTGAAAAGTGCAGCACAGACAATCCAGGACAAATGATTGGAAGCTGTATGCTAATGAATAAATTTTAGTTACGTACTAATATTTAAATTGTAAAGTGTGTTTTGTTTTGGGAAATTCACTATACAGTGAGGGAAAAATTATTGCTGATTTTGTACGTTTGCCCACTGACAAAGAAATGATCAGTCTGTAATTTTAATGGTAGGTTTATCTGAACAGTGAGAGACAGAATAACAACAAAAAAATCCAGAAAAACACATTTCAAAAAAGTTATACATTGATTTGCATTTTATTGAGTGAAATAAGTATTTGACCCCTTTGCAAAACATGACTTAGTACTTGGTGGCAAACCCTTGTTGGCAATCACAGACATCAGACATTTCTTGTAGTTGGCCACCAGGTTTGCACACATCTCACATCTCAAGGAATTTGGGCCCACTCCTCTTTGCAGATCCTCTCCAAGTCATTAAGGTTTTGTGGCTGACCCTTCAGCTCCCTCCACAGATTTTCTATGGGATTAAGGTCTGGAGACTGGCTAGGCCACTACAGGACCTTAATGTGCTTCTTTTTGAACCACTCCTTTGTTTCCTTGGCCGTGTGTTTTGGGTCATTGTCAGGCTGGAATATCCATCCACGACCCATTTTCAATGCCCTGGCCGAGGGAAGGAGGTTCTCATCTAAGATTTAACAGTACATGGCCCCGTCCATCGTCCCTTTGATGCGGTGCAGTTGTCCTGTCACCTAGGGATGGTGTACTTGGGGTCATAGGCAGCATTCCTCCTCCTCCAAACACAGCGAGGTGAGTTGATGCCAAAGAGCTGGATTTTGGGTGAACAACACTTTCAGCCAGTTCTCCTCTGAATCATTCAGATGTTCACTGGCAAACTTCAGATGAGCCTGTACATGTGCTTTCTTTAACAGGGGGACCTTGCAGGCGCTACTGGATTTCAGTCTTTCATGGCATAGTGTGTTACCAATTGTTTTCTTGGTGACTATGGTCCCAGCTGCCTTGAGATCATTGACAAAGTCCTCCAGTGTAATTCTGGGCTGATTCCTCGCCGTTCTCATGATCATTGAAACTCCATAAGGTGAGATCTTGCATGGAGCCCCAGACCGAGGAAGCTTGACAGTCCTTTTGTGTTTCTTCCATTTGGGAATAATCGCACCAACTGTTGTCACCTTCTCACCAAGCTGCTTGGCGATGGTCTTGTAGCTCATTCCAGCCTTGTGTAGGTCTACAATCTTGTCCCTGACATCCATGGACAGCTCTTTGGTCTTGGCCATGATGGAGAGTTTGGAATCTGATTGATTGCTTCCTTCTGTGGATGGTGTCTTTCATACAGTTAACGAGCTGAGATTAAGAACACCCTCCGAGAGTGTTCCTACTGTAATCTCAGCTCCTTACCTGTATAAAAGACACCTGGCAGAAGAAATCTTTGTGATTGATAGGGGATCAAATACTTATTTCACTCATTAAAATGCAAATCAATGTATAACTTTCCTGAAATGCGTTTTTCTGGATTTTTTTGTTGTTATTCTGCCTCTCACTGTTCAAATACACCTACCATTAAAATTACAGACTGATCATTTCTTTGTCAGTGGGCAAACGTACAAAATCAGCAGGGGATCAAATAATTTTTTCCTTCACTGTATATGTAACAATTGTGATTTTTTAAATTATTTATTTCACTTTAGCATGAGAAATATACAGGGGTTAAGTTGTGATTAATACAGTAGGTGTAACAGCATTTCCATCACACCAAGATTACACATTATATTCTTCATTGAGAGAATAATGTAAAATCTACTTCTACTACTATTATTATTATTATTATTATTATTATTAGGGCCCAAGCACTAGCAGTGCGAAGGGCCCTCTTGTTCTTCTAAGGATCATCATCATTATTATATATATATATATATATATATATATATATATATATATTTTTTTTTTTTTATCATTATTTTTTTTTTCAATCATCCGGGCACTTTTGGGGCTCTTAACATGCTCAAAAACTCATGAAAATCAGCAGACAGGTTGGAATCTGTGGCCTCCTGTCACAGCACCCCCTGGAAATTCTGAATAGAGGATACACACTTGCACATATCCATGTAAAACTTGGTAGACACTTAGATCTCATTGAGCTGAACAACTTTCACATTGCATGTTATTCAGTCTATTCCACAAGATGTGAGTTATTTTGAGTTGTTTGCAAAATGCACCCAATAGAAATTGAAATACTCCTCCTAGGGAATTGATACAACTGCCACCAAACCCAGGCTAAAATGATTTCAAGACATTGATAAAACCGCCACCAAACCCAGGCTAATATGATCTCAAGACATTGATACAACCGCCATCAAACCCAGGCTAAAATGATCTCAAGACATTGATACAACCGCCATCAAACCCAGGCTAAAATGATCTCAAGACATTGATACAACCACCACCAAACCCAGGCTAATATGATCTCAAGACATTGATACAACCGCCACCAAACCCAGGCTAAAATGATCTCAAGACATTGATACAACCGCCACCAAACCCAGGCTAAAATGATCTCAAGACATTGATACAACCGCCATCAAACCCAGGCTAAAATGATCTCAAGACACTGATACAACCACCACCAAACCCAGGCTAATATGATCTCAAGACATTGATACAACCGCCACCAAACCCAGGCTAAAATGATCTCAAGACATTGATACAACCGCCATCAAACCCAGGCTAAAATGATCTCAAGACATTGATACAACCGCCATCAAACCCAGGCTAATATGATCTCAAGACATTGATACAACCGCCACCAAACCCAGGCTAAAATGATCTCAAGACATTGATAATGCAGAATTGATGAGGGATTTTTGATATCTCAAACGGTTCAGCCATGAGGAGCCCTTAAACTTATGGCGAATAAACAGAAACAGCAAGTCGCTAATAACTTCTCTGTACATTAAGTGATCTACATGAAAACTTAGGATTATGTTAAGCATAGAAAGCTGATCACACAGATATGACAACTGTGAGTCTCGGTCATAGCGCCACCAACTGGCAGCAGGAAGGGTGTCATTTTTTGAAATCTCTAATTTTTTGTCCCTTACTTTCACCTGATTTGTTTCAAAATCAGTCAGGATAATGTCAGGACATGGCTGATGTGAAACTGTGAAGGAATTTTTAATACCTTGAATCGTGTTACTATGGCGACGATTTACATGAGAACATAATAGAAGAAAATTAATCTTCTCATATCTTACGAGTGGAAAGGCCTAATGTTCCAAAATATTTCACATAGAGAGTGTAAATGTTTCTGAGAAAGGCCAGTGTGGCTGGTCCCCGGGCGTGGCACAGGGCTGTCACAGCACCCCCTGGAACTTTTGTCAGAAATATAGCTGCACAGCTCATCTTCACTTGGACGTATATGCATGACGCTCGGTATACATTTAGATCTCATTGAGCTAAATGACGTTCATCCACCTGTCATGGGATCTGTTTAACAGGAAGTCAGTTATTTTGGAATGTTTGAAAAACGCACCCGATGGAATTTGATATACTCCTCCTAGGGGATTTGTATGATTTTGATCAAACAGGGTCCAATATGATCTGAAGACATTGAGGAAAATTGTGAAGGGATTCTTGATATCTCAAACAATTCAGCCGTGAGGAGCCCTCAAACTTATGGCGAATAAAAGGAAACAGGAAGTGGCTAATAACTTCGGTGTATATTGAGTGATGTACATCAAACCTCAACTTTATGTTAAGAGAAGAAAGCTGATCACACGGACATGACTACTGTTAGTCTCAGTCAAAGCGCCACCAACTGGCAGCAGGAAGTGTGTCACTTTTAGAAATCTAATGTTTTGTCTCTTACTTTCATCTGATTTGGTTGAAAATCAGTCAGAATAATAGCAAGACATGGCTGATGTGAAAAAGTGAAGGAATTTGTGATATTATGAATGATGTTGCTATGGTGAGGATTTAATTAAGGACATAATACAGCAGGTCCTCGGTTTATGACGTCCTCGACCTATGGCGTTTTGTCGCCATCTCCGATAAATTTATTAAGAAAGTCTTGTTCCATAATTCCGACGTACGGCGTTTGCGATGTTAAAACAAATTTCATGCGGGAACTAGTTGGCGAGAGGAGTGGATGAGGAAGACGGCTTTGTTTACATCGCCGGCATAGGTGAGTGACATAGGAACTTATGTACAGTATGTGAGTTCCGACTTACGGCAAAAATCGCGTTACGTTGCGCAGTAGGAACAGAATTCTGATGTAAGTCAAGGACCCCCTGGAGTAGAAAATGAATGTATCTTAACAGTGGAAAGTCCTAATGTTTCAAAATATTTTACATAGAAAGAACAACTGGTTGTGAGTAAGTTTGCTTAGTTTCATGATTTTGTGATGCTCAAACGGCTCACAACAAATTCATATATCATATATATCAATCTATAACATAAAAAAAAAATTTAGTTTAAAATATGTATACAAATTTTTTTTTCCTGAAATGTGTATAAATTTCTGAGTGACTGTCTCTCTCTCTCTCTCTCTCTCTCTCTCTCTCTATATATATATATATATTATATATATATATATATATATATATATATATATATATATATATATATATATAGATAGATAGATAGATAGATAGATAGATAGATAGATAGATAGATAGATAGATAGATAGATAGATATAGATATAGATATATAACTATATTTAACTAACATAGTAATATAGTTTAGAGGGAGAGTCATTGTCCCTTTTGACATCACTGGACATTGCTATGATCTGTTTCATTACACCCAAACTGTCACTTTTGTCCTTATATAGTTTAGACGAAGAGGCAGTTGTCTTTTTGCCATCAGTGTACATTGCTGTGATCACTTTCATTAGACCCAAATTCTCACTCTTGTCCTTTTGGTATTTCCCCTTTAAATGCATGTACCCACTGTGCCCACTTTGCCTGGTGCACCTGGTCGGCAATAGCGCCATTGCTTGGGCCCAATCATAATATTTATTATTATTATCATTATTATTATTATTAGGTTTCTTTCTCATGAGTGAACAGGTTCTACAGCAGATACAGTTCTACAGTCAGGATTTAGACCTCATCATAGCACAGAGACAGCACTGGGTAAATGACCTGTTACTGGCTTCTGATCAGGGTTGTGTCTCCTTACTGGGGCTACTCGATCTTAGTGCAGCTTCTGACACCATTGACCACACTGTTCTACTTGATAGGCTAGATCATGTTGTTGGTGTTAAAGGATCAGCCCTCTCCTGGCTCAGGCCTTATTGGACTGGCCGACATCAGTTTGTAGATCTAGATGGTGACATCTCTACACATACCAAGGTTATGTTTGGCGTTCCACAAGGTTCTGTTTAAGGTTCACTGCTTTTCTCCCTATATATGCTACCCCTTGGTGCAATTATTCATAAACATGGTATTAGCTTCCACTGTTATGCTGACGGCACACAGCTATATGTTTCAGCTAAGTCAGATGAGAAAACACCAGCTTATTAAGATAGAAGTATGTTTACAGGATATTAGACATTGGATGGCCACTAACTTCCTTCTGCTTAACACAGACAAGACAGAGTACTTGAGCGATCGTTTAGTCTTTTATGATCCGCCATGCCTTCTCTGATCAAAGGGTGCTGGTTACTTGGTAGTACCTCAAGTAGCAAAGGCTACAGCAGGGGGCAGAGCTTTTTCTTTCGAAGCCCCAAAGTTATGGAACAGCCTTTCAATTAATGTTCGGGATTCAGACACAGTCTCAATGTTTAAGTCTAGGCTGAAGACACATCTGTTTAGTCAAGCTTTTAATATATAGTTTTCTTAGGTAAAGAAGCAGATCTCGAAGGTTCATGGACATATTGTGTTTGGTGTAATGGGATGTTTGGATGCTGTCGCCTTACCACTCTCGCAAGTTGCTCAGGTTTGCTGACTGTGAAGTGGTTGGACGCTTTATGTCCCAGGAAGCCTTCATGTCTGTCACCTTCTGGCTCTCCGTTTTAGTTATGCTGTCATAGCTAGTCTTGCCGGAGTCCCTGCCTGCACTTTATACATAATCTACATTGTCTTTAAACATCACATGATCAGAGTCATACTTAATAGCTTTCTCCTTCTCTCTCTGTCTTTCTCTGTCAAGCTATACACCCCACTCCTGAGCTCCCAGTGTTTGCTAGTTTCCACTGTGACCACTGCCCTACCCCTGGTTGGAGTCTCATCGCTTGGTGGTGCCCACTGATGCTGTGGATGGATCTGTGTGGACCAGGAGACAGCCATGGACAGAGCCACTTGGGGACTTTCACACCGTCACAGATCTGCCATTTCATCTGTCAGCACGTGACAGCAAAGAACTAGTGTCTATAATAACCTCAGAAACTACACTGACCTAATAGTTCCTCATGGGCCATTGATTGCTGTTGTAGAAAGGACATTAATCAGTTATAGTTACATTATTTACTGTTTAGTGTCACCCAAATGAGGATGGGTTCCTTTCTGAGCCTGGTTCCTCTCAAGGTTTTGTCCTCATACCATCCCAGGGAGTTTTTACTTACCACCGTTACCACAGTGTTGCTTATTAGGGATAAAATAAGGATAAAATAGTTTAATAATTAAATATCATAATTTATTCTTATTTCTAGTTATTTAGTTATTTTATTATTTTTTATTTTCATTTTTCCCCTCCCCTTTCTCTGTGTCTCTTCTTTTGTAAAGCTGCTTTGAGACACTGTTCATTGTAAAAGGCGCTATAGAAAATAAATTGAATTGAATTGAATTGAGATTCTGAGACAGATGCATTGGTGATTTGTGTATGATGTGTTTAATCAACAATGTAAAGCAAGCGTGTTTACTGATTCAAAAGCTTTTATTAATAATTCAAAGCAGGACATTGCAGTGATCCACACACTTAACACATATTTAGGTGATAATTAAGAAGAAGAGCTGAGTTAAACTGAGGAGTGTGTGAGCTCACATGTTAATAACACAAATGAAATGATGAGAGAGGATGATTTGAGCAGTAAAGGCCACATGTACCACACAGTGAAGCAGTAGAAGGTGAGCTGAGTAAAGTGTGTGTGATCTCACAGCTCTGAGCACTGCTCTGTGTTCACTGTGCTCACCACAGTAGGTTGGTTGTCTTTGGAGGCCTCACAGGTCACCACCTTGTTCCTCCACTGCTCCGGGTGGAGGCTCAGTGTGCTGCTCCAGCTGTAGAAGCCATCAGCGTTCAGAACGGAGGTGCTGCTGCTTTCCCCCGAGCTCCAGCTGCTGCCATCAACCTTCCAGCTCAACTTCCAGTCCGAGGGGAAGCCCTTGTAGGCCACACACATGAGTGTGACCTTCTCCTGCTGCAGCTCCACACTGGAGGGGGGCAGCACCGTCACACTGGGCTGGGTGACACCTACACACACACACAGAGGTGAGACAGGAATGGACAGCTGTCAGTCACTCAGGCTTTGTTTCAGCTCACTGTGTGTGTTTCACTTCCCTTTATATCTTACAGAGCAAAACTGAGATCAGTGGAGCATCACAAACGTTTCACATTCAATTCTAATACTTTTACATCTTACAGCTATAAAGATTTATATTATTGTGAACATTAAAAGTTCAAATTTAATTGTACTGTACATTCAATAATAAGAAATATTAAACATATTTTATAATGTAATTAAACAGCATTTAAAGTAAAACAGATTCATAATTTAAATTAATTCATTCTAGCCTTCAGGTCATCTGTTCATAAAGTCAGAGTCTCTGAGATATTAAATGTAGTTAGAATTATTCAGTGAAACACTGTTACAGTAATTTGCACAAACATAATATATGTTTTGGTTGTAAATTTACTGTAAATTAAAGTGAACTATTAATACTGTAGTGAGATACATTTTGAGAAACCTCTAATATAAGATAAATTTAAGAAACAAAATGACTTTATCCTGACTTCACATTTCATTAAAGGGAATTTAAAGACAAAAAAATCCTACGGACTATAATCTTTTTACTTTTTATGAAGAATATGAACACACTCCATTTCAGTAATTAGTAAACAGGTTACTTACGGCCCACAGACAGTTTGGTTCCTCCACCAAAAGTGTACCACAGTGATACATTCCTATGAAGCCGTCATACAAAAACCTCTGTCACACTACAGTGAACACACACACACACACACACACAAAAACACACAAAAACACACACACACAGAGTTAACTAATTGTGGTTATATTTACAGAACACAACTGTATGATTAATGATTTCTTCATGAGTTAGTTATATCATTAGTTAGTCCTAACTCCTGAAAATTTCCAAGAAATGAAACAAAACTTTCAAGTTTAAACCTTTCTCTCTAATTCACTTATGCATCTTAGACCTAAAAGTATTTTCCAGAAATTCTCCATCAGACTCCAGAATCAAAATTCACACAATAACTCTGTAGTAGTGTGAGAATGACAGTAAGATTGGGGGAATGTGGTAAAGGTGTTTCCATACTTAGAGGACACTTTGCATTGGCAGCACATGCTTCAGTGCTCTGGGAGTGTTTATAGCGCTGTGACTTTAACACTTCATGACTGAGAGCTGCTGCTACAGCAACTTCACCCACAGCTACCATGACTTTCATCCCCGTCTTCATCTGGACACTGATCCTCTGGACTCAAGGTCAGACACTGCTTCATATTTTATCTCTACAATGATCTGTTCATACTAATACACTTATTGTTTCTATTAGAATATTTCAGTTTCATGCTGCGTTATTGTGTATTTTTCAGAATGCAGAGGTCAAGCCACAGTAACTCAGACTCCTGCAGTGAAATCTGCTCTTCCAGGAGAAACAGTCACCATCAACTGTAGAACCAGTCAGGCAGTAGGCAGAGACTCAAATGCTGACCGTTTACACTGGTATCAGCAGAAACCTGGAGAAGCTCCTAAACTCCTGATTAAATTTGCAAATCAGCGTCTGTCAGGTATTCCAGCTCGTTTCAGTGGCAGTGGATCAGGATCAGATTTCACTCTGACCATCAGTGGAGTCCAGACTGAAGATGCCGGAGATTACTACTGTAAAAGTTGGCATTCCATCACTGGCTACTGGTTCACACAGTGTTATAGAGTCGTACAAAAACCTCCCTCAGTCAGATTGTAGAGAGACTGAACTGCTGCAGCTGGGAGTGACTGCAGGTGCTGAGTTGGAGGATGTGATATGACACAATGACACTCTGTGGAGGAGAGGAACCACACCACACTAACTCACAACTCACATTAGAGATCTCTCAGTAATCATCACAGCACACTGCACACAGTCCCTTACATCCAACAGTTTAACATAAATAGTTCTGCAGTTTTCTAGATTGTTGTTTTTCTATTAATCATAATTCAAACTGTTTGGTGGATCATGTCCCATCCAGAATCAATCCCTATTATTAATCTGGTCTCAGCCTCAGTCTCTGTGTCTGTTTCAGGTTACACTATGGTCCTGCAATGGATTCTGACTCATTCACTGGTCCAAGTCCTCTTTTCCTCACAGTCTCTTTCTCAGTGTTTCTGTATTTACCTGGTTCATTCTCTTTATTTCCTAGTTCAGACTGACACCTGGTTAACTGCAGAGGATTCAGGGATACTGTGAGTCTCACACACATCTTGTAGGAAAAATAAAAAGATGAGGGTGTTGAAGATCTTAATGAAGAAGTTTACTGAAGCATAGCAGGGACAAGATACATTAAGTATTTTGGGTTCATATGAGTCAAAAGAACACAGGACAAATCCTGTTCAAACATTTTATACTGTGTTTCCTATTTGTAATTTAAATGAGTTTCACTTTAAATGTAAATTGAGTGCCGGGTGATACTATTCTCTAGTCGGATATCTTTAAATTGTAATCACAGTCACTTTATACCCTTTGTTCAGTGATGGTCCATGATGTCCTCCTGCCATTCCCATACTTATAATTGATTGGATTAAGTGTTTGGTATTGCTGCTTTAAGCCAATATAAAAATACTATACAGACAAACTGAATTGAAAGAAACATATTCCTATATGATTTCGAAGCCTTTTTGGGAATGAACTCTTTCTGATGTGTACAGTGGAGTGGAATCTGGGTTGAGGCAGTCTGTAGTTTCTTACACCTCTTGTTCTCTCCTCAACTTAAACAGTTTTATTTTTTTAATGAAAATTTATTTAATCCATCGGTCATCCTCCTGAGTCATGAGACCACCTCACTTCCTCTACTTTTAGACTAAAGATTCTCTTCAGACAACCCTCCAGTCCTCCTGCCTGCTCTCCCTCTCTTGGACTACTTTAAAGTGACCATCAGCAGCTTCCCTCTAACACATAATAGTTCACATCTTCTGGATCTGGTCTTCATCTGTCTATCAGCCATCCCTTCTTTACCTAACACTATCTATTTAAACCCCTCCCAGACTTCCTGAATGCTCTACAGTTTTTTTTTTTTCTTATTCTTCTGTGGCTTTCCTCATCATATGGTTCTGCACAGATTTCATGATGTCTGGTAGACATCTCATCATAGCAGATCATCAAATGAAATTAAATCTCAGTAAGACTGAGCTGCTGTACATTCCTGAAGAAGCTTCTCCATGTCAGAATATTGTGCTCTCTATGTAGAATTCTTGAGTTACGCCATTTGAGCTTCTCTCCACATATTGCATTAAGACTCTTCTCTGACTTGGCCCCCAGGTGGAGGAATGAACTTCCTCTGGCTGACTGAAAAGCTGAGTCACTGTCTATCTTCAAAGAAAGTCAACTTCCATTTGTGCTGTTGTAGTAACCAAAGCTACAGTATCTCCTCTAACAGGGATTTAGCTTCATAATATTTTATTAGTCAGTGAGGATGTTTTTTTTTGAAGATTACAAAGCACTTCTACATCTGTAAATCACTCTGGATAAGGGAATATGCCAAATGCTGGAAATGTAAATTTTCTCAAGACAGAGAGTGCATTACAGAAGTTATACCTGTTAGATGTAGCACATTACACACACTTCCTCTCTAGTTAAATAGTTATTTTTTATCCCTGAATGACTGATTAACTGCATTCATCTTAAAGTGATTAAAGTATATCACATATTCCATGAATTTTATATCATCAGGACCTTTAAGATTGTCCAAAAGTCAGACACAACATTTCTGTAACTATCTGCTTACTAGTTAAGTCATGATTAACTCAGAGCAGTCTGTTGTATCTGGGCCATGATGATGCTGATAGACGCATCACTACATGAACAAGACTGAATAAAGATTAAAGAAAAAAATTGAGCTCTTTCTTTATATTTGATTTTTTTTTCTTTCTTTTTTATTATTTCATCACAATAGTTCTTCATTTTGGTTCTAGTTTCTGGGTTATAGTGTGAGCTTGGAACTGTCTACATTCTCTGTGTCAATCAGTGTCTTGACGCCTATTATGGATTACAACTACAAGTATTAGAAGATTTAAATATGAAAAAAGCAGTAGATGTGTCATTCTTATCAAGGTTTTTATTTTCCATTAAAACAGGGAAAATATCATTTTAAATGTTTTCTCAAACATCAGTTTATTCTTTAAGTTATTTTATCGAAATTTGTTAAATATTTTTATAGTTCCGTTTATAGTTTACAAATTCTGACCAATCAAAGAAATAAGACGTGAAAGTGTTCCTCCTCACCTGGTTGTATATAAAGAGGCAGATTGAAGAGTGAAATACACACACACACACACACACATTTGCATGAACTGCACTAAGATGCAGAATAAATCACCACTTTCAGCAGATGTTCATGGTTCTTCAGCTAAACTCACTCAAGCACAACACACAGCGCTGCACTCGACCTGCTGTTAAAGGTGCTGTTCCAAATCTCTGCCAAAGACACTTCACTAATGAAAAAGGAGACCTGCTTTCCACATTGAAGCTTTATTTCAGCAGAGCTACACCACTGACATCACCTCAGACTGCTAAGCATGGTTTAAAGCGTACACTTGAATTCTAGTGGACTTCACAGCGGCTCTTTCGGAACGAGGCGACCTGAGTGGTGTCGTGGTGGGAGACGGTACAGCCGAACACCTCAGCCTCTTCCCAGCGTTCTTTGCTGGCGGTCAGGGTGCTGCTGCGTCTGTAGTCACCATTCTTCTGTTCTTCTGTGCTGGTCAGAACCCCCTCGTTCACCTCAGCACCATCCACGGTCCAGCTCAGCAGCGCCCCCTGTGGAGAATAGGCCGAGAGCAGGCAGAGCAGTGAGGCCGTTCCCTCAGAGCGCTGCAGAGAGGAGGGAGGGAGCAGAGACACGGAGGGCTTCACCATCGGACCAGCTGAAGAACGAACACACACACACACACACACACAATTAGATTAATGTTAATGTGAACTCTATCATACTGAACATGGTGATATTTGGTCCTTCAGTTCAGCTGTAGAGCAGATGCAGTAGTTTATCTGCTCATCGTACAACAGGACACAATTCTGATAACATTATCCAACCAAACTGCAGCTGAATAAAATCTCCATCTATTAAATAAAACACACCGTGCTTAAATAACCATCACACCATGGTAAAGTCATCTCCGTTCAATTTTTTAGATTATCTTAATAATTATTTATGGGTTATAATTTAATGGTAAAATCATGTTTATGTTTCACTGCTACACAAATTTCCATTGTGATAATTATTTAGAGTAACACAAAGCAAAAATGAAAAGAAATATCTTAGTCACTCATCTGTTTAAACTCAGTGATGTTTCAGTAAAAAGGTCTGACTATGGAGCACAGTGTACTGTACACACTGCAGAAGACTGGAGGAGAAATAACACTGAATGATGGATTAGTGATGAGATTCCTCTCTAAAGTCAGAAACACAATATACATGACACATAAATATAATAAATAATAACTTTTTAATGCTGGTCACTTCTACGTCTCCTCTGTAGTCAGTCTGAATCCTGATGGAATTAAAGAGAAAATCTGAATTTCTGTTATTTCTCTACTGCATTTATACACTTGAAACAAATCTGTCATAAACATTTAAACATATCTTTCTAATTCACCTATTTATGCATCTTAGACCTAAAGGTATTTTCCAGAAAATCGCCATCTGACTCCAGAAGTAAAATTCACACAATAACTCTGTAGTTAAATTTAGGATTAAATTTTCATAGAACATGTGTATCATCTCAAAGAGTTAAAACCCTGTAGAAGCCTGATCTGACTTTTCCTTCATAAACTGAATAAACACATTTTTGTTGTTTTCTCTTACATCATTCAATTCTTTAGTCATTCTCACACTTATGGTGCTTAGTGTCACTATTGAAAACATCACCGCATTGCAAATATCAAGTTCATCAAATTCATTTCTGTTCTCTCTGAACCCTACATACTTACTCCAGCTAAAATATCCTGCTCACAAAGACTGGTTTTCATACAGCTCTGTATTCATCTCTTCCTGAATGTATGGTTCTTGCAGCAAAATTCCAAAAACACACAAGATGTCCACAGCATTCCTACCTAATGGTCAGGTTTCCAGTTGCCCTTATATTGTCTTACTAATAAATGATAGTTTGGTATGAATGATATGACTCATTGTGGTGTTTGACATTAACTCCAGATTATCAGAAAACATGAAAGATAAAATTCATTCTATTCATTAGCTGTGGTTAATCTTAGGGCATCAATGACCTGCTACATCAGCAAGTGCATTGATGACATGACTCCAAGACAATCTCCATATGCTCCAATCAGAAGTCATGAATGACTGCAAAGGTGCATGTGCTGCTGAGAAACAGAGACTCTGCCTTCATAGCAGTTGATAAGGTGGCCCTTAGTACATTAAGGGTCAAACTGTCCCGGGCCATCAGAAAGGCAAATTGAGCACAAGCCCAAAGATTTCACAGCCACTTCCAAGCCAGCAGCAACACCTGGTGCATATGGCAGGGCAACCAGGTGATCACTAACTACAGGACAACTTCACCTACCTGTGACAGTGATGCCCCCTTCAAGATGAGCTGAACTACTTCTATGCTCAGTTTGAGGTGCAGAACAATGTGGTAGCAAGGAAGACAACCTCTCCTCCCTGTGACCAGGTGCTTTGTCTTACCACAAAGAGTTAACCCAGAGAATGCTGCTTGACTAGATAACATACCTAGCAGAGTGCTCAGAGGATGTGCAGAACAGCTGGTTGATGTCTTCACTGACATTTCCAACATTCCACTGAGCAGTGCTGTCGTACCAACATGTCTCAAGAACACTACCACCCTCCCTGTGCCGAAGACATCTTCAGTGTCGTTGTTACGTGCTTGATGTTAAAGAGGGATGATACTGTAACATTTGTTACTGGGTCTGGAACAGATCAAAAAGGACACAGAAGAGTGGTGTGCTTCAAAAGATTTTACTGACGCATCAAGTAAAAGTGAAAGTGTGCAAATAATCATTTAATAAAAGAAGGAATATGAGATTCAGCACACAGAAAATAAAGGAGTGTTACCCAAATCAAAGAAATAAACAAAACAAAAACAGAAAAATTGGCAGAAAGTCATGACGTCACAATTATGATTGACAGCTGAGTCAGCCAATAATCCTGACTTAGAGGCAGAGTAAAGAATAGCACAAAAGGAAAGGAGAGTGAAAAATAAACACAATATACACATCATACGTGGAACCTAACAGTCATTCACAGTCGTTCCTTAGCATCTGACTGAAAAGCTGAGTCTGCTGGGCCTCTAGATCAGGACTTCTTGACTGTAAGACCTCAGTCAGTGCAGATCAAGAGCAGCATGTCCAAGATCGCCACAATGAGCACTGAGGCCACTCAGGTCTGTGTGCTCAGTCCACTGTTGTACACTCTGCTCACTCACAACTGTGTGGCAACGCACAGCTCAAACAACATCATTAAGTTTACTAATGGCACAACTGTGTTGAGTTTCATGAGCAATAATCATGAGTCAGCATACAGAGAGGAGGTGAAACAGCTAACAGCCTAACTGACTGTTTCTTCCCAGAGAAACTGTCACCATCAACTGTAAATCGAACCGTGCACATGCGGCTCTCGAGGGAGCTGGCTGTGTATGTTGCGAAACTTTTCCTCTTTGTAAACTCCACTCTCGCTTGATTGTTTTTTCCAGCCAAGCGCCTGCGCCTCATGACTCGGGTCCCTCGTCTGCTGACACAGCTTGTCGAATTAGATCATGGATCTCGCAGGTTGAGTTATTGGAGGCGGAATGAGAGAGGGGTGTTCCCCTTTCTCTTGCTCTCTCTCCTGACTCGAATTTCCCCACTTCAGCTCCGGGAGCTCGTTTTGCGATTTCTCCTGACCCGAACAAGGAATTTTTGTCTTCATCGGACTCTGAGGAGCTTGATGTGGGCAACAAGGAGCAAACATCATTTGAAATTCTGTGGTGTTGGCAAAGCTCCTGAAGGTGATCATATGTGCTGTTGCTAAGCTTAGCTTAGTTTGACAGGATGAAAGGTTAGTGTTGTCCGCTATGAGTTTGACAATCTCTGACTAACTTTACGCTGCCTTCCACCTCTATGCAGGCATCTCACTTTTTTCCACACTTCCACACTAAAGAGTCAAGGTTGTGGAATAATCTTTATTCTGCTTGACTGTTCTCCTCAGCCACTGCTGACTATTCAGCCATTGTGGACTTAGATGAACAGGGGTATGCAGCGATGCCTAGGTTTGAAGAAAAGCTTGCAGGCTATCTCTCCCCTTCAATGGCTTCATGGAGCATGTCCGCATTCCCACTGAGGCACTGTTGGGACAAACTGGCTTTATAGAGAAGGCCTACGATCCTGCAGGTTAATCCATTGCAGTTCTGCACACAATGGCAGATTTGCAGTTGTTCCAAGCTGACCTGCTATAGGAGCTCATCTGAGGGAAGAGGCTCACCATTTAGGTCTGAACTCTGCCAGGCCACAGATTTAGACCTCTGTGCCACAAAGCATACAGGTTCTCAGGGATTCCCCTTTAAGGCCATTTCCAGTGCTGCCTACCCCGCCACCTCCGGTGCATTGGGTTTCAACCAAGACATCTCCTGGCATGTGGCGGCGTTGGCATTCCCGTTCCCATAGCGTCATGACACAGCATCGAGTTCCCTCGAAAGGGAACTACACCAGGTTACGTATGTAATCCAGTTCTCTGAAAAGGGCATGAGGCAATAGCCATACCCTGGGCACCCACAGTTGAAGCTGGAGTAATGTTACATAGACTCACTTTTATGTTCCTGCCAGTGCCTAACCCTTTGTCACATGACCTACCTGAGCTGATAAATCTGCGTGATTTCACACAGAGCTTCAGACATAAAAGTGTTTTCACAGTGTCAGCCATGACACCGCGTCTCATTCCTCAGTTCACAGGGAACCGGGTTACATACGTAACCTGGTGTAGTTTTTTTCAGTTATGGTGCTTACTGTCACAATTGGAAATATCACAGTTTTCCAAATATCAAGTATCTGATTTCTGCTGTATCTGATCCCCTACACACCAATTTTTATTATTAGTCTTTCTAATGATTGATCAGGTTCTACAGCAGATACTGAGACAGATGCACTGGTGATTTGTGTATGATGTGTATAATCAGCAATAAAAAGCGAGCATGTTTATTGATTCAAAAGCTTTTATTAATAATTCAAAGCAGGACATTGCAGTGATCCACACACTTAACACATATTTAGGTGATAATTAAGAAGAAGAGCTGAGTTAAACTGAGGAGTGTGTGAGCTCACATGTTAATAACACAAATGAAATGATGAGAGAGGATGATTTGAGCAGTAAAGGCCACATGTACCACACAGTGAAGCAGTAGAAGGTGAGCTGAGTAAAGTGTGTGTGATCTCACAGCTCTGAGCACTGCTCTGTGTTCACTGTGCTCACCACAGTAGGTTGGTTGTCTTTGGAGGCCTCACAGGTCACCACCTTGTTCCTCCACTGCTCCGGGTGGAGGCTCAGTGTGCTGCTCCAGCTGTAGAAGCCGTCAGCGTTCAGAACGGAGGTGCTGCTGCTTTCCCCCGAGCTCCAGCTGCTGCCATCAACCTTCCAGCTCAACTTCCAGTCCGAGGGGAAGCCCTTGTAGGCCACACACATGAGTGTGACCTTCTCCTGCTGCAGCTCCACACTGGAGGGGGGCAGCACCGTCACACTGGGCTGGGTGACACCTACACACACACACAGAGGTGAGACAGGAATGGACAGCTGTCAGTCACTCAGGCTTTGTTTCAGCTCACTGTGTGTGTTTCACTTCCCTTTATATCTTACAGAGCAGAACTGAGATCAGTGGAGCATCACAAACGTTTCACATTCAATTCAAATACTTTTACATCTTACAGCTATAATGATTTATATTATTGTGAACTCTGATAGTTCAAATTTAATTGCACTATACATTCAATAAAAATAAATATTTTATAATATTTTATAATATGATTAAACATTTAAATTAAAACAAATTTATAATTTAAATAAAATCTTGCTAGCATTCAGGTCATCTGTTCATACAGTCAGAGTCTCTGAGATTATTTTTTTTAGAAATAATCAGCGAAACACTGTTACAGTACTTTTCACAAACAACGATAGATGTTTTGGTCGTACATTCAATGTAAATTAAAGTGAACTCTTAGTACTATAGTCAGATACATTTTGTGAAACCTCTAAAATAAAAAAAAATTGAGAAGCAGAACAAATTTTTGTCTAAACATCACATTTCATTAAAGGGAATTTAAAGACGAAAGACAAACCTATGGACTATAACCATTACAATTTTTATGAAGAATCTGAACACACTCCATTTCAGTAATTAATAAACAGGTTACTTACGGCCCACAGACAGTTTGGTTCCTCCACCAAAGGTGTACCACAGTGATGCATTCCTATGAAGCCGTCGTTTAAAAACTTCTGTCACACTACAGTGAACAGACACACACACACACAGTGTGTAGAGCGTTAACTAATTGTGGTTATATTTACAGAACACAACTGTATCATTAATGAATTCTTTATGAGTTAGTTATATCATTAGTTACTCCTAACTCCTGAAAATCTCCAAGAAATGAAAGAAATCTTTCAAGTTCTCTCCAATTCACGTATTTATGCATTAATAACTCTGTAGTAGTGTGAGAATGACAGTAAGATTGTTGGAATGTGGTAAAGGTGTTTCCATACTTAGACGACACTTTGCATTGGCAGCACATGCTTCAGTGCTCTGGGAGTGTTTATAGCGCTGTGACTTTAACACTTCATGACTGAGAGCTGCTGCTACAGCAACTTCACCCACAGCTACCATGACTTTCATCCCCGTCTTCATCTGGACACTGATCCTCTGGACTCAAGGTCAGACACTGCTTCATATTTTATCTCTACAATGATCTGTTCATACTAATACACTTATTGTTTCTATTAGAATATTTCAGTTTCATGCTGCGTTATTGTGTATTTTTCAGAATGCAGAGGTCAAGCCACAGTAACTCAGACTCCTGCAGTGAAATCTGCTCTTCCAGGAGAAACAGTCACCATCAACTGTAGAACCAGTCAGGCAGTGCATCATCACAGCTCATATGGTCACATCTTACACTGGTATCAGCAGAAACCTGGAGAAGCTCCTAAACTCCTGATTAAGCTTGCAAATCAGCGAGAGTCAGGTATTCCAGCTCGTTTCAGTGGCAGTGGATCTGGATCTGATTTCACTCTGACCATCAGTGGAGTCCAGACTGAAGATGCAGGAGATTACTACTGTCAGAGTTACCATTCCATCACTGGCTACTGGTTCACACAGTGTTATAGAGTCGTACAAAAACCTCCCTCAGTCAGATTGTAGAGAGACTGAACTGCTGCAGTTGGGAGTGACTGCAGGTGCTGAGTTGGAGGATGTGATACGACACAATGACACTCTGTGGAGGAGAGGAACCACACCACACTAACTCACAACTCACATTAGAAATCACTTTAGAAATCATCACACCACACCGTACACATTCCATCACATCCAACAGTTTAACATAAATATTTCTGTACTTTTCTAGATTGTTGTTGTTCTATTTATCATAACTCAAACTGTTTGGTGGATCATTTCCCATTTACTCAGTCTCTGTTACTAATCCTACATTCTCTGATTCTGACCCAGAAACAATTCCTATTATTAATCTGGTCTCAGCCTCAGTCTCTGTGTCTGTCTTGTGCCTGTTTCAGGTTACAGTCTGGTCCTGCTCTGGATTCTGACTCAGTCACTGGTGTAACTCCTCTTGTCCGCAGACTCTTTCTCAGTGTTTCTGTATAAACCTGGTGTTCATTCTCTTTATTTCCTGGTGCAGACTGAGACTATCTTCTTCATCCATCTATCATACATCCCTGCCTCACCTACCATTATCTATTTTCATCAGCTGAAACTAAATCTCAGCAAGTTGAAGCTGATGTAGATCCCAGGAGAATCTTCCCCATGTCAGGATGCTGTGCTCTCTGAGTTACACCATCTGACATTCTCTCTTCATATTAAGACTCTTCTCTGACTTGGCCCCCAGGTGGAGGAATGAACTTCCTCTGGCTGAATGAAAAGCTGAGTCACTATCTGTCTTCAAAGAAAGACCAATTCCCTTCAAACACCAAGCACTAAAATGAGAACTTGTTAAACTTCTACTGTTGTTGTGCTGCTCTACTAATGCTAACTAATCATGAACAGTGATTTAACTTCAAAATATTTTATTAGACAATGAGGATGTGTTTTGCTGGAGATTACAAAACACTTCTCCCTCACTCTGGATTAGGTCATCTGCCAAATACTGTAAATGTAAATATTTTTAAGACAGAGTGCATTACTACTTCCTGTGCTTCAGGTATCCTTCCTGTTTGCTGATATATTGAATCAGGAGACATATAGCATGGAGGTGTGGTGACCCAGTAAAAGTGAAAGCTACAAACACGTGCCTGCCCCATCCTAAACAAAACCACATTTTTTCTGAAATTTGATGAGACAACATTGAAGACCAATTCTATTCAAACACCAACCACTAAACCAAGCACTTAAAAAAACTCATCTTCCTCTGTTCATCAAGAACAGTGATTTAACTTCAAAATATTTTATTAGACCCTGAGGATGTGTTTTGCTAGAAATTACAAAGCACTTCTCCCTCACTCTGGATAAGGGCATCTGCCAGATGCTGTAGATGTAAATATTCTTAATATAGAGAATGCATTACTACTTCCTGTGCTGTCCTGTGCTTCAGGTTTGCTTCTTGTCTGCTGATATATTGTATAATCATGGGACAGATAGCATTTAGGTGTTGTTCTAATTTATTCATATTCCTCCAGTTGATAACCCAGTATTATCCATTACTCCTGACTGTTTTTTCTATCTGTTCTTATCATTAAAGAAACTTCATTGTAACATTGATGCAGATGGATTAAATGTACAATCCATGTGCAGAGTTTTATTAAGAAATTGGAGCATACAAATCCATATCTTGATACAGCGAGAACAAACAGGAAACAGGGAGTCCAAAAACCAGAAAATAGCTATCAGCATGGCGACAAATCCAAAATGTGGCTAGGAGTGGATAGATAGATAGATAGATAGATAGATAGATAGATAGATAGATAGATAGATAGATAGATAGATAGATAGATAGATAGATAGATAGATAGATAGATAGATAGATAGATAGATAGATAGATAGATAGATAGATAGATAGATAGATAGATACTTTATTCATCCCAAAGGGAAATTCACAGTTTCCAGCAGTATCCACAAACACAGGTAATAGATAAAATAGGAAGGAATTTAACAAAAATACTAAAATACCCAAATTAGGGTACAAAAATACAACAAAAAATATATCAAACAAAAAATATAATATATTACAAAAATATATCAAATAACAAAACATAAAATATTACAAAATATAGCAGAATATAACAATACAAGAAAATATAGCAGAAAAATACTAAATATTTTTTATTTAGATTTAGGAATAAATATGGAGAATGAGATGAACAAGATAAGTAATGTGTAAGACAAGTGATTAAGGTTACAGACCTATTCGATGTGCAAAAACTGTTATGTGCAAAAACTGCATGTTTATGAGTCCTGTGCAAATCTCAGTGTATTGAGAGTTCTGTATAAACCAGAGTGTATTGTGTAGTGTGTGTTTTATTGTACAGTCCAGTACAGAGAGAAGAGTAGTGTTAGCACTGACTCCTCCCACCCCGTGTGGAATTAAAGAGTCGCATGGCATGGGGTAGGAAGGACCTCCTCAGTCTGTCAGTGGAGCAGGGCAGTGACAGCAACCTGAAGCTGCTTCTCTGTCTGGAGATGATGTTGTACAGTGGATGCAGTGGATTGTCCATGATGGACAGGAGCCTGCTCAGTGCCCTCTTCTCTGCCACTGATGTCAGGCTTTCCAGTTCTGAGCCTACAATCGAGCCTGCCTTCCTCACCAGCTTGTCCAGACGTGAGGTGTCCTTCTTCTTCTTTATCTTTAACTCAAACTGTTTGGTGGATCATTTCCCATTTACTCAGTCTCTGTTACTAATCCTACATTCTCTGATTCTGACCCAGAAACAATTCCTATTATTAATCTGGTCTCAGCCTCAGTCTCTGTGTCTGTCTTGTGCCTGTTTCAGGTTACAGTCTGGTCCTGCTCTGGATTCTGACTCAGTCACTGGTGTAACTCCTCTTGTCCGCAGACTCTTTCTCAGTGTTTCTGTATAAACCTGGTGTTCATTCTCTTTATTTCCTGGTGCAGACTGAGACTATCTTCTTCATCCATCTATCATACATCCCTGCCTCACCTACCATTATCTATTTTCATCAGCTGAAACTAAATCTCAGCAAGTTGAAGCTGATGTAGATCCCAGGAGAATCTTCCCCATGTCAGGATGCTGTGCTCTCTGAGTTACACCATCTGACATTCTCTCTTCATATTAAGACTCTTCTCTGACTTGGCCCCCAGGTGGAGGAATGAACTTCCTCTGGCTGAATGAAAAGCTGAGTCACTATCTGTCTTCAAAGAAAGACCAATTCCCTTCAAACACCAAGCACTAAAATGAGAACTTGTTAAACTTCTACTGTTGTTGTGCTGCTCTACTAATGCTAACTAATCATGAACAGTGATTTAACTTCAAAATATTTTATTAGACAATGAGGATGTGTTTTGCTGGAGATTACAAAACACTTCTCCCTCACTCTGGATTAGGTCATCTGCCAAATACTGTAAATGTAAATATTTTTAAGACAGAGTGCATTACTACTTCCTGTGCTTCAGGTATCCTTCCTGTTTGCTGATATATTGAATCAGGAGACATATAGCATGGAGGTGTGGTGACCCAGTAAAAGTGAAAGCTACAAACACGTGCCTGCCCCATCCTAAACAAAACCACATTTTTTCTGAAATTTGATGAGACAACATTGAAGACCAATTCTATTCAAACACCAACCACTAAACCAAGCACTTAAAAAAACTCATCTTCCTCTGTTCATCAAGAACAGTGATTTAACTTCAAAATATTTTATTAGACCCTGAGGATGTGTTTTGCTAGAAATTACAAAGCACTTCTCCCTCACTCTGGATAAGGGCATCTGCCAGATGCTGTAGATGTAAATATTCTTAATATAGAGAATGCATTACTACTTCCTGTGCTGTCCTGTGCTTCAGGTTTGCTTCTTGTCTGCTGATATATTGTATAATCATGGGACAGATAGCATTTAGGTGTTGTTCTAATTTATTCATATTCCTCCAGTTGATAACCCAGTATTATCCATTACTCCTGACTGTTTTTTCTATCTGTTCTTATCATTAAAGAAACTTCATTGTAACATTGATGCAGATGGATTAAATGTACAATCCATGTGCAGAGTTTTATTAAGAAATTGGAGCATACAAATCCATATCTTGATACAGCGAGAACAAACAGGAAACAGGGAGTCCAAAAACCAGAAAATAGCTATCAGCATGGCGACAAATCCAAAATGTGGCTAGGAGTGGATAGATAGATAGATAGATAGATAGATAGATAGATAGATAGATAGATAGATAGATAGATAGATAGATAGATAGATAGATAGATAGATAGATAGATAGATAGATAGATAGATAGATAGATAGATAGATAGATAGATACTTTATTCATCCCAAAGGGAAATTCACAGTTTCCAGCAGTATCCACAAACACAGGTAATAGATAAAATAGGAAGGAATTTAACAAAAATACTAAAATACCCAAATTAGGGTACAAAAATACAACAAAAAATATATCAAACAAAAAATATAATATATTACAAAAATATATCAAATAACAAAACATAAAATATTACAAAATATAGCAGAATATAACAATACAAGAAAATATAGCAGAAAAATACTAAATATTTTTTATTTAGATTTAGGAATAAATATGGAGAATGAGATGAACAAGATAAGTAATGTGTAAGACAAGTGATTAAGGTTACAGACCTATTCGATGTGCAAAAACTGTTATGTGCAAAAACTGCATGTTTATGAGTCCTGTGCAAATCTCAGTGTATTGAGAGTTCTGTATAAACCAGAGTGTATTGTGTAGTGTGTGTTTTATTGTACAGTCCAGTACAGAGAGAAGAGTAGTGTTAGCACTGACTCCTCCCACCCCGTGTGGAATTAAAGAGTCGCATGGCATGGGGTAGGAAGGACCTCCTCAGTCTGTCAGTGGAGCAGGGCAGTGACAGCAACCTGAAGCTGCTTCTCTGTCTGGAGATGATGTTGTACAGTGGATGCAGTGGATTGTCCATGATGGACAGGAGCCTGCTCAGTGCCCTCTTCTCTGCCACTGATGTCAGGCTTTCCAGTTCTGAGCCTACAATCGAGCCTGCCTTCCTCACCAGCTTGTCCAGACGTGAGGTGTCCTTCTTCTTTATGCTGCCTCCCCAGCACACTGCCACATAGAACAGGGCACCCGCCACAACAGTCTGATAGAACATCTGCAGTAGCATTTTGCAGATGTTAAAGGAAGCCAGCCTTCTTAGGAAGTACAACCGGCTCTGTCCTTTCCTACACAGAGCGTCTGTGTTGGCAGTCCAGTCCATTCTTTCATCTAGCTGTACTCCAAGGTACTTGTACGTTTTGGCACCATCTTCCTGGTCTTTGTAGTGTTGAGGTGCAGATGGTTAACATCACACCATGCAACGAAGTCCTGTATCAGTTGTCTGTACTCTTCCTCCTGTCCCTTCCTGATACAGCCAACGATAGCAGTATCATCCGCAAACTTATGCATGTGGCAGAGCTCTGAGCTATACTGACAGTCTGAGGTGTGGATGGTGAACAGGACCGGAGAGAGAACAGTCCCTTGTGGTGCCCCAGTACTGCTGACCACAGTGTCAGACCTGCAATCTCCCAGTCTCACGTACTGAGGTCTGTCTGTCAGGTAGTCTGTGATCCACACAATCAGGTGTGAGCTTACTCCCGTCTCTGTTAGTTTGTCTCTGAGGAGCAGCGGCTGGATGGTGTTGAATGTACTGGAGAAGTCCAAAAATGTTATTCTCACAGCCCCGCTGCTGCTGTCCAGGTGAGAGAGGGATCTGTGTAGCATGTAAGTAATGGCATCCTCTACTCCCACCTTCTCCTGGTATGCAAACTGCAGAGGGTCGAGGGCATGGTGGACCTGTGGCCTAATGTGGTGTAGCATCACCCGCTCCATGGTCTTCATTATGTGAGACGTCAGGGCGACTGGCCTGAAGTCATTCAGCTCTCCAGGGCGTGGTTTCTTTGGGACTGGGATGATGCAGGATGTTTTCCACTGCTGAGGTACCCTCTCCTGCTCCAGGCTCAGGTTAAAGATGTGCTGTGAAGGGTCTCCCAGCTCCATTGCGCAGGCCTTCAGTAGTTGTGGAGATACTCCATCTGGGCCTGCAGCTTTGCTGGGACGGAGTCTCCTCAGCTCTCCGCACACCTGGGCTGCTGTGATCATGGGTGGATGATTATTCTCCTCCTCTGTGCCATAGTTGTTCTCAGTGGGTAGATTGAGAGCAGAAGTGGGGATGGGGGGTGCAGTGTACTGAGGTGTGAATGAGTTGGGGTCGTCAAACCTGTTGAAGAAATTATTTAGCTGGTTCGCCATTCCCACACCTCCTTCAATGGTGTTACCCTGCTTTGAGCTGCATCTGGTTATTGTCTTCATTCCGCTCCATACTTCCTTCATGCTGTTGTTTTGCAACCTCTGCTCCAGCTTTCTTCTGTACTGCTCCTTCACCTCCCTGAGCTGGACTTTTAGTTCCTTCTGCACACGCTTAAGCTCCTGCTGATCACCATCCTTAAAAGCCCTCTTCTTCTGGTTCAGAAGTCCCTTGATATCACTTGTGATCCAGGGCTTGTTGTTTGCATAGCAGTGTACAGTTCTTACTGGAACAACAACGTCTATACATAAGTTGATGTAGTCAGTAGTGCAGTCAACAACATCCTCAATGTTTCCACTGTTGGCGAGTCCTACTCCTTTCCGCTTCCCACAGGCTTTAGTGTCTCTGTCCGCCCTGACCATGCTGAAGGCAGGTAGCTCCATGTTAGCATCCGGAATGCTAGATGTTAGCCACATTTCACAGAAGCACAATAAACTGCACTCTCTGTAGGTTTTGTCATTTTTCGCCAGCGCAGCAAGCTCGTCGACCTTGCTCGGTAGCGAGTTCACGTTTCCCATGATTACAGAGGATACAGAAGGCTTATATCGCCACTTCTTCTCTAGCCACTTAGCTTTTAGCTTAGCTCCAGCTCTGCAGCCATGATACCGTCTCCTCACCTCGTCAGGTAAATGGGGAACCACGCCAGCGGGGGACTTTTTCAGAGCAAGAAGTTGGTGTCTCAAATAAACGAGTTTTGGCTTGTGCACTGGATGTCATTAAAGAATCCCCTCTTCTCTACAAACACCTCCCACTGTTCTTCTATGAGGCCGACCTCTAGGTCTGAGAGAGGGTCACTCTGGATGATTTTCATGGATTTCTTGGACATGTGAGGGGTCGAGAATGTCGAGGAAATCCACCCATGAACTTTCTCCAGGTACTAGAGGTGGCCTCTTCTCTGTCTGTAGTTGAGAATTTCTCTTACCAGGTATGCTGGGGAACCCTCAGTGTCCAGAGTATGGGAAGGTATAGTGTCATGGGGCTTTTGTTGGGTGGCACATGGGCTGGCTTGAGCAATGATACATGGAATGAGGGTGATATACAATTTGCGCAGGGTATGCAATAAGTTATGCGGTTGATTTGCCTCATCACCTTGAAAGGTCCAATGTAGCAGGAACTGAGCTTCCTACATGGGAGTCGGAGGTGGGGGTTACAGATCGAGGGCCATTGACCAGTTGACCAGGCGGGTAATCAGGATGAGAACGGTGTCTTCAGTTGGCCTGGGTATACTGTGGCGCACTGCTCTCTGTGGCCGCATATGAGCACCCTCCCATACGACCCTGCTGTGTTGATACTACTCATCTACTACAGGGACATTAGACAACTCCGCCAGACCATGCGAATAATGGGAGCTGAAAACCCAATACACACTGGAAGCCCAATGGATGAGTGGGTCAAAGAGTTTTGTGCATATTCAGCTCATGGGTTACCACTGTTCAGAATTGGACAACATAATCACAGTGTTAGTTCCTTGGCTTAGCTGTAGAAGTTGTGGTCCAGTGTCTATTCCCCCTCCAGGGTATTCAAATACCTCTCGAATTTGCTGTGAGAAATAGGAGAAGGAACTTGTTAATTGAAGATCATTATCTCAGACTGCTCTCCCCATAAGCAATTACATTACAAAGGCACACTGTGTAGTCTCCTCAGTAAAAGCCTCAGGTTAATGAATAAAATAGATTACACTGATGGAGAAATTCCTTATATGTCTCTGCAGAGCCATCATACTTGTCAGTGACCACCATTTTTGCCCCTTTTGCTCGCCACTGTAGGCGTCCTTGAATGGTGTTCAACAGTTGTTCATTTATTGCATGCAATGTGGTGAGTTGCTGCTATAGAATCTCTGCTGGATTTACATTTGGCGAAATTTTCTGTAACAATAATGCAGATGGAGTAGATGTAGTGTTTTATTAAGAAATCTGAGCATACAAATCCAAATCGTGAGACAGTGAGAACAAACAGGAAACAGTCAGAGTCCAAAAACCAGAAAATAGCAATCAGCATGGCGACAAATCCAAATAAAGACAAAGACACAAGCAAAACCGAAAAACTGGAAAACTTGGTCATACATGGAAGGCAGACAAGATCAATGGAAACAAATGGCTTGAAAATGCAAGTAAACTGGCAAAACCTGGCAAAGAATGAACTGTGAGTGTGTGGTATATAAGTCCCATAGACAGGAAGTGAACACTGCATGACCCGGAAATGTCAATATTCAGACGAGGGTTCCCACTGGTGGCGAAGAGGGGAATGTGCACCGCATGCCATTACATTTATATTAGGTTTGTCTTACCTGCATCTTGCCCTGTTGTAATTCTAGTGCACTTTTAAGTTCATCATGTAAATGTGTAATTAAGATTCTGGGCCTTTAGCAGGAAAAGTAATTGGATTGCTTTATGTGAATGCAGTTTATATGAATGCAGTTGTAAGAAAATTTACAAACGCATGCCTGCTCCATCCTAACAAAAACCTCAAATTTTTATTAAATTTTATGAGACAACATTCAAACAATATACCTACTGACTTCTAATTCTAGTTCAACTAATTCATCTTTTATTTTGAATCACTTGGTAATTCATAATTTGGTACCTTATTAAATTTTCACTTTTATTAACTACATCCATATACAGTTTCTTAAGTTGTAGCACTGTAATCTTCATGAAGTGGGGATCGAACCCATGGAAGTCGTGATCATCCGAGTGCAGAGAATCAGACCCACATGCAGGATGAAATAAAATTATTTATTTATTATCCAAACTAGAACAAGACTTACACAGAACACTGTACAAATACAACATGACTAACAAAAACATAACATGGGAAACCTGGAAATACAAAAGTTAATACAAAATACAAAATTAATAAAAGTTTGAGTGATGGGGGCCTGTGTCCCAGTAGAAAATTTTATGCCTAGCAACACCAAGATTAAATAAAGATAAATATTAGTTCTTTCTTTTCCTGTGGTTTTTTCACTGGGTGTAAAAACCTGATGAATTTCTGTAAATAACAGGCTAAAATGCTGGCTGACAGACAGCCCTGTGTTCTCAATCCACAGCAAGTGTTAGGAAGAGATGAGGAAATGTGTAGAACATCACCTGCTCTGTTCATACTTTACGATGGAAGAGTCATTTCAGCACTTTTGAATTCAGGGCTTTTTTTCTAGATCATGTGTATCGTCAGAGAAATCAAGTTCTGATCAAGCCTTTGTGTGTGTGTGTGTGTGTGTGTGTGTGTGGGTGTGGGTGTGTGTGTAAAAATGGACAAGATTTTGGTCTTGAATAGGCCTCTTTAAAGATATAATATATGATTATTATTATTATTATTATTATTATTATTATTATTATTATTATTATTATTATTATTATTTCATCCCAGTAGTCATTATTTTAGCTTATAGTGTCTGGATCATAATTTGTAAATTCTTGTTTTGTCCTGTTCCTACCTGTATTTTTAACATGAGGATGAATCTGTCTACATTCTCTCTGTGTATCTGTGTCTTGACCCCATATTATGCATTATGACTACAGGTATAAGAAGATCCAAAAATGAAACAACAGCACTAGGTGTGTCTTTCTGTTCAAGATTCTTATTTTCCTTTTTCAAACAGAGAAAACACATTTTGATGTTTTCTCTTAAATCTGTTTATTCTGTAATGTATTTGGAATTTATTAATCATTTCAATAGTTTGATGCAAATTTCTTCCAATCAGAGAAATAAGAAGTGAAAGTGATACTCCTCACCTGGTAGTACACACAGAGGCAGACCGAAGAGTGAAAAGCACACACACACACACACACACACACACACACACACAAACACACAGATTTGCATGAAGAGCTCTGAGACCCAGAATAGATCACCACTTTCAGCAGATGTTCATGGTTCTTCAGCTAAACTCACTCAAGCACAACACACAGCGCTGCACTCGACCTGCTGTTAAAGGTGCTGTTCCAAATCACTGCCAAAGACACTTCGCTAATGAAAAAGGAGACCTGCTTTCCACATTGAAGCTTTATTTCAGCAGAGCTACACCACTGACATCACCTCAGACTGCTAAGCATGGTTTAAAGCATGCACTTGAATTCTAGTGGACTTCACAGTGGCTCTTTCGGAATGAGGTGACCTGAGTGGTGTCATGGTGGGAGACGATACAGCTGAACCCTAACCCTAACCTAGCTCTGTGTCTTCATCATCACACCACACTGCACACATTCCCTCATATCTACTACTATTGTGATAGTACTACTTACTGTCACAAATGAAATCATCACAGTTTTCTAAATATCAAGTATCTAATTATCAAGTACATTTCTGTTCTATCTCGTCCCCCACACACCAAATCCATATAGACTATCCTGCTCATGAAGACTGCTCAAAAACATGTATGGGCCTTGCAGCAAAATCCTACTTCCCTACCTCCTGAAAACACACAACATTCCTGCCTAATGGTCAGGTTTCCTTTTTTGCTGATATAGTTTTACTAATAATTGCTAGTTTTGTACTGATGTTTGGACACACTGACTCACTGTGGTGTTTGACATTATCTCCAGAGTATCAGAAAATATGAAAGATATAATTCATTCTCATCATAATCTCTGCTTAGGGTTAGGGTAACTGTAACAACCATAGATAAATTTGATTTATGAACGAATAAATGATGTAAATTTTTGCGTATGAATTTCTCAGCTTATGTCTAGTCTGGGCTAGAAGGACAACAGTCTCAGCTGCATGTCTTCATAGAATTTTGTGTTATTTTTCTAATTAATGTTGTTGTTGGTTCTTCAGAAGTAAACCTAATCAACTTTAAGAATATTCTAGAAGTGGATAGGCTAAAACAGAGACCAAAGTATCGTATGTCTTATTTCAGTAAGAGAAGTGTTTTACTGTTATAGATGTTTGACAAGTTCAGAGGTTTGAGATGCCACCTCTCATCTATTTACGTTACTTTTCTATCAGTTCACATCAATCAGTTCACTACATGCTGGTTGCAGTGGAGCTCCAACAGTCCCATTCCTGATTGATGGACTTTCCTGGTTTTGATGTTTCAGGGTTTGGTGGAGTTTGGGGTGGTGTTGCTCACTGAAACTGTGACCAAATGAATCATAGAGTTTATATTTTGGTACAGTATGAGTAATCTACAGAGATATAGTCATGATTAAAATGGTTTAATTTCTATAACCATTGTGTCAGTATTTGATTATTTGATGGGGCTTGGAAAATATCATAAGCTTTGGCATAATTTATATGAAAAGAAAATGCTTTACATCTTCAATCTTCACTCAAACAGATTTTCAGTGATTATTTCTCTCAATTATATGTTACTTCAAAATACAGCACATATAAAAATTATAAACCCAAAGTTCCCTGTGAAAGTATGGAATAAAATACCAATGGAAAATTATTATTATTATTTTTAGCAGCAGATACTGAGACAGATGCATTGGTGATTTGTGTATGATGTGTTTAATTAACAATGTAAAGCAAACGTGTTTACTGATTCAAAAGCTTTTATTAATAATTCAAAGCAGGACATTGCAGTGATCCACACACTTAACACATATTTAGGTGATAATTAAGAAGAAGAGCTGAGTTAAACTGAGGAGTGTGTGAGCTCACATGTTAATAACACAAATGAAATGATGAGAGAGGATGATTTGAGCAGTAAAGGCCACATGTACCACACAGTGAAGCAGTAGAAGGTGAGCTGAGTAAAGTGTGTGTGATCTCACAGCTCTGAGCACTGCTCTGTGTTCACTGTGCTCACCACAGTAGGTTGGTTGTCTTTGGAGGCCTCACAGGTCACCACCTTGTTCCTCCACTGCTCCGGGTGGAGGCTCAGTGTGCTGCTCCAGCTGTAGAGGCCGTCAGCGTTCAGAACGGAGGTGCTGCTGCTTTCCCCCGAGCTCCAGCTGCTGCCATCAACCTTCCAGCTCAACTTCCAGTCCGAGGGGAAGCCCTTGTAGGCCACACACATGAGTGTGACCTTCTCCTGCTGCAGCTCCACACTGGAGGGGGGCAGCACCGTCACACTGGGCTGGGTGACACCTACACACACACACAGAGGTGAGACAGGAATGGACAGCTGTCAGTCACTCAGGCTTTGTTTCAGCTCACTGTGTGTGTTTCACTTCCCTTTATATCTTACAGAGCAGAACTGAGATCAGTGGAGCATCACAAACGTTTCACATTCAATTCTAATACTTTTACATCTTACAGCTATAATGATTTATATTATTGTGAACATTTGTACATCAAGTTCAATTTTAACTGTACTTTACCTTCAATAATATGAAATATTAATAATATTTATAATGTGATTAAACAGCATTTAATTAAAACATATTTATAATTTAAATAAATACATTCTAGCCTTCAGGACATCTGTTCATAAAGTCAGAGTCTCTAAGATATTAAAGGTATTTAGAATAATTCAGTGAAACACTGTTACAGTAATTTGCACAATGAATAATATATGTTTTGGTCGTACATTTAATGTAAATTAAAATGAACTATTAGTACTATAGTCAGATACATTTTGTGAAACCTATTTTACCATGAATCTGAACACACTCCATTTCAGTAATTAGTAAACAGGTTACTTACGGCCCACAGACAGTTTGGTTCCTCCACCAATAGTTGCGCACAGTGATACATTCTTCTGAAGCCGTCGTACAAAAACCTCTGTCACACTACAGTGAACACACACACACACACACACACACACACAGTTCAATAATTGTTGTTTAATTTACAGAACACAACTGTAAGATTAAAGATTTCTTCATAAGTAAGTTTTCTTCATCACTCATCTGTTTAAACTCAGTGATGTTTCAGTAAAAAGGTCTGACTCTGGAGCACAGTGTACTGTACACACTGCAGAAGACTGGAGGAGAAATAACACTGAATGATGGATTAGTGATGAGATTCATCTCTACAGTCAGAAACACAATAAACATGACACATGAATATAGTAAAGAATAACTTTTTAATGTTGATCTCTTCTACATCTCCTCTGTAGTCAGTCTGAATCCTGATGGAATTAAACTGAAAATCTGAACTTCTCTACTACATTTATACACTTGAATCAATTCTATTATAAACATTTAAGTTTCTTTCTCTAGTTCATCTTAGACCTAAAAGTATTTCCCAGAAAATCCCCATCAGACTCCAGACGTAAAATTCACACAATAACTCTGTAGTAGTGTGAAAATGAAGACTAGAAGAATGTGGTAAAGGTGTTTCCATACTTAGAGGACACTTTGCATTGGCAGCACATGCTTCAGTGCTCTGGGAGTGTTTATAGCGCTGTGACTTTAACACTTCATGACTGAGAGCTGCTGCTACAGCAACTTCACCCACAGCTACCATGACTTTGATCCCCGTCTTCATCTGGACACTGATCCTCTGGACTCAAGGTCAGACACTGCTTCATATTTTATCTCTACAATGATCTGTTCATACTAATACACTTATTGTTTCTATTAGAATATTTCAGTTTCATGCTGCGTTATTGTGTATTTTTCAGAATGCAGAGGTCAAGCCACAGTAACTCAGACTCCTGCAGTGAAATCTGCTCTTCCAGGAGAAACAGTCACCATCAACTGTAGAACCAGTCAGGCAGTGTATCATCACAGCTCATATGGTCACTACTTCAGCTGGTATCAGCAGAAACCTGGAGAAGCTCCTAAACTCCTGATTAAGCTCGCAAATCAGCGACAGTCAGGTATTCCAGCTCGTTTCAGTGGCAGTGGATCTGGATCTGATTTCACTCTGACCATCAGTGGAGTCCAGACTGAAGATGCAGGAGATTACTACTGTCAGAGTTGGCATTACATCAGTAGTATCTGGCACTCACACCGTGTTATAGAGTCGTACAAAAACCTCCCTCAGTCAGATTGTAGAGAGACTGAACTGCTGCAGCTGGGAGAGACTGCAGGTGCTGAGTTGGAGGATGTGATACGACACAATGACACTCTGTGGAGGAGAGGAACCACACCACACTAACTCACAACTCACATTAGAAATCACTTTAGAAATCATCACACCACATCGTACACATTCCATCACATCCAACAGTTTAACATAAATATTTCTGCACTTTTCTAGATTGTTGTTGTTCTATTTATCATAACTCAAACTGTTTGATCATTTCCCATTTATTCATTCTCTGTTACTAATCCTATACCCAGTACATTCTCTGATTCTGACCCAGAAACAATTCCTGTTATTAATCTGGTCTTATTAATTAATATAAATCTGTTTCAGGTTACAGTCTGGTCCTGCTCTGGATTCTGACTCAGTCACTGGTGTAACTCCTCTTGTCCGCAGACTCTTTCTCAGTGTTTTTGTATAAACCTGGTGTTCATTCTCTTTATTTCCTGGTGCAGACTGAGACCTGGTTTCCTGCAGTGGATTCAGGGACCATGTGTGTGTCAAACTCTCACACACCTCTTGTACTGTATCAGTTTAAACAATTTCATTCTTTTAATGCTGTTTCTGTCAAAAATCAATCTAATCCATCTGTCATCCTCATTAGTCCTAAGACCTCCTCACTTCCTCCACTTTTAGACTGAAACCTCCCTTCAGACAAGCCTCCAGACTTCCTGCCTACTCTCCGTCTCTTGAACTCCTTTAACTTGATTATCAACAGCTTCACTTTAACAAACAATGGTTTACATGTTCTGGACCTGGTCTTCATCCATCTATCATACATCCCTGCCTCACCTACCATTATCTATTTTCATCAGCTGAAACTAAATCTCAGCAAGTTGAAGCTGATGTAGATCCCAGGAGAATCTTCCCCATGTCAGGATGCTGTGCTCTCTGAGTTACACCATCTGACTTTCTCTCCTCATATTACATCAAAACTCTTCTCTGACTCGGCCCTCAGGTGGAGGAATGAACTTCCTCTGGCTGAATGAAAAGCTGAGTCACTATCTGTCTTCAAAGAAAGACCAATTCCCTTCAAACACCAAGCACTAAAATGAGAACTTGTTAAACTTCTACTGTTGTTGTGCTGCTCTACTAATGCTAACTAATCATGAACAGTGATTTAACTTCAAAATATTTTATTAGACAATGAGGATGTGTTTTGCTGGAGATTACAAAGCACTTCTCCCTCACTCTGGATTAGGTCATCTGCCAAATACTGTAAATGTAAATATTTTTAAGACAGAGTGCATTACTACTTCCTGTGCTTCAGGTATCCTTCCTGTTTGCTGATATATTGAATCAGGAGACATATAGCATGGAGGTGTGGTGACCCAGTAAAAGTGAAAGCTACAAACACGTGCCTGCCCCATCCTAAACAAAACCACATTTTTTCTGAAATTTGATGAGACAACATTGAAGACCAATTCTATTCAAACACCAACCACTAAAACAAGCACTTAAAAAAACTCATCTTCCTCTGTTCATCAAGAACAGTGATTTAACTTCAAAATATTTTATTAGACCCTGAGGATGTGTTTTGCTAGAAATTACAAAGCACTTCTCCCTCATTCTGGATAAGGGCATCTGCCAGATGCTGTAGATGTAAATATTCTTAATATAGAGAATGCATTACTACTTCCTGTGCTGTCCTGTGCTTCAGGTTTGCTTCTTGTCTGCTGATATATTGTATAATCATGGGACAGATAGCATTTAGGTGTTGTTCTAATTTATTCATATTCCTCCAGTTGATAACCCAGTATTATCCATTACTCCTGACTGTTTTTTCTATCTGTTCTTATCATTAAAGAAACTTCATTGTAACATTGATGCAGATGGATTAAATGTAGAATCCATGTGCAGAGTTTTATTAAGAAATCGGAGCATACAAATCCATATCTTGATACAGCGAGAACAAACAGGAAACAGGGAGTCCAAAAACCAGAAAATAGCTATCAGCATGGCGACAAATCCAAAATGTGGCTAGGAGTGGAATGTGCACCGGATGTCATTAAAGAATCCTCCCTTCTCTACAAACACCTCCCACTGTTCTCCTATGAGGCCGACCGCTAGGTCTGGGGGCGGGTCACTCTAGATGATTTTCATGGACTTCTTGGACCAGTGAGGGGTCGAGAATGTCCAGGAAATCCACCCATGAACTTTCTCCAGGGTGGTAATCGATCAGGTACTAGAGGTGGCCTCTTCTCTGTCTGTAGTTGAGAATTTCTCTTACCAGGTATGCTGGGGTACCCTCAGTGTCCAGAGGATGGGGAGTTATAGTGTCATGGGGCTTTCGTTGGGTGGCACATGGGCTGGCTTGAGCAATGATACATGGAATGTAACATAACATTAATGTTCAGTAGGTTGCAACCCCTCTGTCAAAAATGATTTGCTCTGGAAGGCCAGATGAACAAGACAGTGGCAGTTTCCATGGCTGTGGGTAATCCTTTCAGCCCTTAGAAAAATGTATGTGGATTGAGTCCTTTCCTGAAAACAGATGGTAGTGCAGTATCATCCCAACCACTCTGGCTTACCACTGTTCAGAATTGGACAACATAATCAGACACGGTGTTAGTTCCTTGGCTTAGCTGTAGAAGTTGTGGTCCAATGTCTATTCCCCCTCCAGGGTATTCAAATACCTCTCGAATTTGCTGTGAGAAATAGGAGAAGGAACTTGTTAATTGAAGATCATTGTCTCAGACTGCTCTCCCCATAAGCAATTACATTACAAAGGCACACTGTGTAGTCTCCTCAGTAAAAGCCTAGGGTTAATGAATAAAATAGATTACACTGATGGAGAAATTCCTTATATGTCTCTGCAGAGCCATCATACTTGTCAGGGATCGCCATTTTTGCCCCTTTTGCTCGCCACTGTAGGCGTCCTTGAATGGTGTTCAGCCGTTGTTCATTTATTGCATGCAGTTTGGTGAGTTGCTGCTATAGAATCTGCTGGATTTGGTGAAATTTTCTGTAACAATAATGCAGATGGAGTAGATGTAGTGTTTTATTAAGAAATCTGAGCATACAAATCCAAATCGTGAGACAGTGAGAACAAACAGGAAACAGTCAGAGTCCAAAAACCAGAAAAGCAGCATGGCGACAAATCCAAATAAAGACAAAGACACAAGCAAAACCGAAAAACTGGAAAATGCAAGTAAACTGGCAAAACCTGGCAAAGAGTGAACTGTGAGTGTGTGGTATATAAGTCCCATAGACAGGAAGTGAACACTGCATGACCCGGAAATGTCAATATTCAGACGAGGGTTCCCACTGGTGGCGAAGAGGGGAATGTGCACCGCATGCCATTACATTTATATTAGGTTTGTCTTACCTGCATCTTGCCCTGTTGTAATTCTAGTGCACTTTTAAGTTCATCATGTAAATGTGTAATTAAGATTCTGGGCCTTTAGCAGGAAAAGTAATTGGATTGCTTTATGTGAATGCAGTTTATATGAATGCAGTTGTAATTTACAAACGCATGCCTGCCCCATCCTAACAAAAACCTCAAATTTTTATTTAATTTTATGAGACAACATTCAAACAATATACCTACTGACTTCTAATTCTAGTTCAACTAATTCATCTTTTATTTTGAATCACCTGGTAATTTATAATTTGGTACCTTTGGTAAATTTTCACTTTGATTAACTATATAGGAAAGGCATGGCACAACACATGCAGAGAATACAGAAACAAAAAGCAAGCTATGGTGAAGCTTTTTTCCAAAATGATTAAGCATATTTAATGTTACATGAATTTTACATCATTAGGTCCTTCACAATTGTCTGAATGTTATACACAACATTCCTGTAACTATCTGCTTACTACTTAAGTCACGATTAACTAAGAGCAGTCTGTTGTCTCTGGGCCATGATAATGCTGACGCATCACTACATGAGCAATAACAGGGGCAATGACCATTTTCCACATTTACTACTAATGATCTGCTGTACTCCAGTCAAATAAAACCTCTTATTACAAGCTCTAGTTGTGGTCCAATTACCATAGCAACCATGCATGTGAACTGTGCATGTTAGAACTGAACCAGCTGGCTGCAATTGTGCTGGTTATATGTAGTTTTTGAATGGACTTCATACTGTCTTATCTGTGACAATTAATGTTCCTGTCAAGGATGCACCAACCTCAGCCACGCTACCACGTCCCCAAATAACCCGAGTTCTAGCACTGACACCTGCACCCAATTTCCCAGACACTATTTAACACTCTCACTCGCCAGAGTCAGCGGCGAGTGTTAGAGCGACTTTCCTAGAGTCTGCTCTTCCTGCCTATGTTGGTGTATGTCTATGCGTCTTCAGTTCCGTTGTCCTTGCCTAGTGCTCCATTAATTCCAGTTTCGGTTTATCTTAGTTTATGCTTTTTTTTTTGACTGTGCTTCTCATTAAAGAACTGTTTTCACATACCTGCTTCCTCTCGGTCCTTCTCCTTGGTGCCCACGTTACTGTTCCCTGCTCAGCCTGAATGATAAATGTATTGCTTTAATAGTTTTTCCTTGGGAAGTGTTCACCTATTTAAGAAGGGGGCAATACAGAGACTCTGATGGTGAAGCAGCATTTCCATTTTCTGTGTTTTATTAACTATTCACATCTCCCCTCATCAGGTGGTAAGGGCGCTACACAGTCAGTGCTTTAGCATGTGTTATGAAAGAAGAAGAACAGTGATAGGCTACGTTTGAAACTGAAGAAAGTTTTAAAACAATAAGACAAACTATTGTGACTTATCATATTTTATTACTGACTTCTGTAAATTGATATCGGAAAGTTCTTTTTAACAAACAGAGGTAGAAAAACAGAGATCAAAGATGAGAGTGAGTAATGAAAGATGTCAGGTTACTAGGAATAAGACACGTTATCAAGCTACTATAAGTTCACTCACCATTCTGTAGGTTTGTGGCTGGTTGCAAAATATGCCAAGGCTATACCCTTAACTTTGACATGAACTATGGGGTCATTTCTCACTTAAAGGAAAAAGACATGGGAGTTTAGCAAATTATTTTCTTACCCCATTTTAGTTAAACATTTTTTAATTGCAATTATTAAAGTGAATTGAAAGACTGAATAGTATGTTATAACCTTGCACAGTGCAATATGCAAACAATAAGAGGCTGAAAGCAATTTTAGTCTTAATAAATAAAACCAAACTAATCTTTTGTTGGTTAAACTGTCTAAAACGTTCAGGCTGTCTGACGTGACGTTAGAATTTGGGGGGAAAAAACATTTCACGGTTGATGGTGTTTATTATGTTTGTGAAAGCAGAGTACATACAGAACGTTAGGCATTTAATAAAAGTTTGAGTGATGGGGGCCTGTGTCCCAGTAGAAAATTTTATGCCTAGCAACACCAAGATTAAATAAAGATAAATATTAGTTCTTTCTTTTCCTGTGGTTTTTTCACTGGGTGTAAAAACCTGATGAATTTCTGTAAATAACAGGCTAAAATGCTGGCTGACAGACAGCCCTGTGTTCTCAATCCACAGCAAGTGTTAGGAAGAAATGAGGAAATGTGTAGAACATCACCTGCTCTGTTCATACTTTACGATGGAAGAGTCATTTCAGCACTTTTGAATTCAGGGCTTTTTTTCTAAATCATGTGTATCGTCAGAGAAATCAAGTTCTGATCAAGCCTTTGTGTGTGTGTGTGTGTGTGTGTGTGGGTGTGGGTGTGTGTGTAAAAATGGACAAGATTTTGGTCTTGAATAGGCCTCTTTAAAGATATAATAAATGATTCTTTATTATTATTATTATTATTATTATTATTATTATTATTATTATTATTATTTCATCCCAGTAGTCATTATTTTAGCTTATAGTGTCTGGATCATAATTTGTAAATTCTTGTTTTGTCCTGTTCCTACCTGTATTTTTAACATGAGGATGAATCTGTCTACATTCTCTCTGTGTATCTGTGTCTTGACCCCATATTATGCATTATGACTACAGGTATAAGAAGATCCAAAAATGAAACAACAGCACTAGGTGTGTCTTTCTGTTCAAGATTCTTATTTTCCTTTTTCAAACAGAGAAAACACATTTTGATGTTTTCTCTTAAATCTGTTTATTCTGTAATGTATTTGGAATTTATTACCTGTTTTAATAGTTTGATGCAAATTCTGAACAAACAGAGAAATGAGAAGTGAAAGTGATACTCCTCACCTGGTAGTACACACAGAGGCAGACCGAAGAGTGAAAAGCAGACACACACACACACACACACACAGATTTGCATGAAGAGCTCTGAGACCCAGAATAGATCACCACTTTCAGCAGATGTTCATGGTTCTTCAGCTAAACTCACTCAAGCACAACACACAGCGCTGCACTCGACCTGCTGTTAAAGGTGCTGTTCCAAATCACTGCCAAAGACACTTCACTAATGAAAAAGGAGACCTGCTTTCCACATTGAAGCTTTATTTCAGCAGAGCTACACCACTGACATCACCTCAGACTGCTAAGCATGGTTTAAAGCGTACACTTGAATTCTAGTGGACTTCACATCGGCTCTTTCGGAACGAGGCGACCTGAGTGGTGTCGTGGTGGGAGACGGTACAGCCGAACACCTCAGCCTCTTCCCAGCGTTCTTTGCTGAGGGTCAGGGTGCTGCTGCGGCTGTAGACGCCGTTCTTCTGTTCTTCTGTGCTGGTCAGAACCCCTTCATTTACCTCAGCACCATCCACGGTCCAGCTCAGCAGCGCCCTCTGTGGAGAATAGGCCGAGAGCAGGCAGAGTATCAAGGCCATTTCATTAGAGGGCTGCCGAGAGGAGGGAGGGAGCAGAGACACGGAGGGCTTCACCATCGGACCAGCTGTAGAACACACACACACACACAATTAGATTAATGTTAATGTGAACTCTATCATTTCCATTGTGATAATTAATTAGATTAATGCAAAGCAAAAATTAAATCAAATAAAATCTAACATTTCACATCAAGCTTAAAAATAGTGAAAAAGTGAAAAAAGTGACTTATACAGAATTTTAGAAACAACACAAAAGCCTTAACAGAAACAGCTCTCTGCTCTTCACACGTTTCACTTTTCTCTCTTTAATAGAAAAGACCCATTTCTATATCAAACTTTTAAAGTATTCATTTGCAGTAAATCAGTAAATCAGTTTCACTTAATTAATTTCAATTTTTTGAAGATAACATAATGAATCTATGAACAATTAAACAAATAAGGCACTTACTTTTCACAATGAGTTTGGTTCCTTCACTGAAAGTCGTGCCCAGTGATACATTCCTATGAAGCCATCGAATAAAAACCTCTGTCACACTACCGTGAACACACAAACACAGAGTTAACTAATTGTGGTTATATTTACAGAACACAACTGTATGATTAAAGATTTCTTCATTAGATAGTTAGATCAATAGTTATTCCTATCTCCTGAAGATTTCCAAAAGATGAAACAATTTTTTAAACTTTAAACTTCTCTTTCTAATTCACTTATTTATGCATCTTAGACCTAAAAGTATTTTCCAGAAATTCCCCATCTGACTCCAGAAGTAAAATTCACACAATAACTCTGTAGTAGTGTGAGAATGACAGTAAGATTGTTGGAATGTGGTAAAGGTGTTTCCATACTTAGACGACACTTTGCATTGGCAGCACATGCTTCAGTGCTCTGGGAGTGTTTATAGCGCTGTGACTTTAACACTTCATGACTGAGAGCTGCTGCTACAGCAACTTCACCCACAGCTACCATGACTTTCATCCCCGTCTTCATCTGGACACTGATCCTCTGGACTCAAGGTCAGACACTGCTTCATATTTTATCTCTACAATGATCTGTTCATACTAATACACTTATTGTTTCTATTAGAATATTTCAGTTTCATGCTGCGTTATTGTGTATTTTTCAGAATGCAGAGGTCAAGTCACAGTAACTCAGACTCCTGCAGTGAAATCTGCTCTTCCAGGAGAAACAGTCACCATCAACTGTAGAACTAATCCGGCAGTGTATAATAATAACTACTTACACTGGTATCAGCAGAAACCTGGAGAAGCTCCTAAACTCCTGATTAAGCTCGCAAATCAGCGAGAGTCAGGTATTCCAGCTCGTTTCAGTGGCAGTGGATCTGGATCTGATTTCACTCTGACCATCAGTGGAGTCCAGACTGAAGATGCAGGAGATTACTACTGTCAGAGTTGGCATTCTATCTCTGGCTACTGGATCACACAGTGTTATAGAGTCGTACAAAAACCTCCCTCAGTCAGATTGTAGAGAGACTGAACTGCTGCAGCTGGGAGTGACTGCAGGTGCTGAGTTGGAGGATGTGATACGACACAATGACACTCTGTGGAGGAGAGGAACCACACCACACTAACTCACAACTCACATTAGAAATCACTCAATAATCATCACACCACACTGCACACAGTCCATCATCTTCAGTACATTTGTAGTTTTATACAGTCATGGTGCTTAGTGTCACTTCTGTTCTATCTGACCTACCACACAACTACTCCTAAAGTAATATGGTCACCCTAGTCCTTTGTTGTCTTAGGTAGCTCTGTGTCTTCATCATCACACCACACTGCACACATTCCCTCATATCTACTACTATTGTGATAGTACTACTTACTGTCACAAATGAAATCATCACAGTTTTCTAAATATCAAGTATCTAATTATCAAGTACATTTCTGTTCTATCTCGTCCCCCACACACCAAATCCATATAGACTATCCTGCTCATGAAGACTGCTCAAAAACATGTATGGGCCTTGCAGCAAAATCCTACTGCCCTACCTCCTGAAAACACACAACATTCCTGCCTAATGGTCAGGTTTCCTTTTTTGCTGATATAGTTTTACTAATAATTGCTAGTTTTGTACTGATGTTTGGACACACTGACTCACTGTGGTGTTTGACATTATCTCCAGAGTATCAGAAAATATGAAAGATATAATTCATTCTTATCAAATTCATTCTCATTCTCAAATCTATGCTTAGGGTTAGGTTTAGGGTAACTGTAACAACCATAGACAGGTTTGATTTATGAACGGATAAAGGATGTTAATTTTTGCATATAAAGTTTTCAGCTTATGTCTAGTCTGGGCTAGAAGGACAACAGTCTCAGCTGCATGTCTTCATAGAATTCTGTGTTATTTTTCTAATTAATGTTGTTGGTTCTTCAAAAGTAAACCTAATCCACTTTAAGAATTTTCTAGAAGTAGATAAACAGACACCAAAATATCTTATGTCTTATTTCAGTAAAAGAAGTGTTTTGCTCCTAAAGATGTTTGATGAGTTCAGAAGTTTGAGACGCCACCTCACATCTAGTTATATTACATTTCTATCATGTTTACTCCATCAGTTCACATCAATCAGTTCACTACATTCTGGTTGCAGTGGAGCTCCAACAGTCTCATTCCTGAGTGATGGACTTTCCTGGTTTTGATGTTTCAGGGTTTGGTGGAGTTTGGGGTGGTGTTGATCACTGACACTGTGACCAAATGAATCATTGAGATTTGTTCCCAGAAACAGAAGACTACACTAATCATTTTGATGTTGTGGGAATTCCACTAAGCAAATAAAAATTACATTTAACATTGTTTAAAAAGTTTATATTTTAGTACAGTATGAGTAATTTACAGAGATATAGTCATGATTAAAATGGTTTAATTTCTATAACCACTGTGTCAGTATTTGATTATTTGATGGGGCTTGGAAAATATCATAAGCTTTTGCATAATTTATTTGAAAAGAAAATGCTTTACATCTTCAATCTTCACTCAAACACATTTTCAGTGATTTCTATCAATTCTTTGTTACTTTAAAATACAGGACATATAAAAATTATAAACTCAAAGCTCCCTGTGAAAGTATGGAATAAAATGGCATGGAGAATTATTGTTATTATTATTATTATTATTATTATTATTATTATTATTATTATTTGTTTTTCTCATGAATGATCAGGTTCTACAGCAGATACTGAGACAGATGCATTGGTGATTTGTGTATGATGTGTTTAATCAACAATATAAAGCAAGCGTGTTTACTGATTCAAAAGCTTTTATTAATAATTCAAAGCAGGACATTGCAGTGATCCACACACTTAACACATATTTAGGTGATAATTAAGAAGAAGAGCTGAGTTAAACTGAGGAGTGTGTGAGCTCACATGTTAATAACACAAATGAAATGATGAGAGAGGATGATTTGAGCAGTAAAGGCCACATGTACCACACAGTGAAGCAGTAGAAGGTGAGCTGAGTAAAGTGTGTGTGATCTCACAGCTCTGAGCACTGCTCTGTGTTCACTGTGCTCACCACAGTAGGTTGGTTGTCTTTGGAGGCCTCACAGGTCACCACCTTGTTCCTCCACTGCTCCGGGTGGAGGCTCAGTGTGCTGCTCCAGCTGTAGAGGCCGTCAGCGTTCAGAACGGAGGTGCTGCTGCTTTCCCCCGAGCTCCAGCTGCTGCCATCAACCTTCCAGCTCAACTTCCAGTCCGAGGGGAAGCCCTTGTAGGCCACACACATGAGTGTGACCTTCTCCTGCTGCAGCTCCACACTGGAGGGGGGCAGCACCGTCACACTGGGCTGGGTGACACCTACACACACACACAGAGGTGAGACAGGAATGGACAGCTGTCAGTCACTCAGGCTTTGTTTCAGCTCACTGTGTGTGTTTCACTTCCCTTTATATCTTACAGAGCAGAACTGAGATCAGTGGAGCATCACAAACGTTTCACATTCAATTCTAATACTTTTACATCTTACAGCTATAATGATTTATATTATTGTGAACATTTGTACATCAAGTTCAATTTTAACTGTACTTTACCTTCAATAATATGAAATATTAATAATATTTATAATGTGATTAAACAGCATTTAATTAAAACATATTTATAATTTAAATAAATACATTCTAGCCTTCAGGACATCTGTTCATAAAGTCAGAGTCTCTGAGATATTAAATGTAGTTAGAATTATTCAGTGAAACACTGTTACAGTAATTTGCACAATGAATAATATGTGTTTAGGGCGTAAATGTAATGTCAATTAAAGTGAACTATTCTAGTCAGATACCTTTTGTGAAACCTCTAAAATATCAGAAAACCATAAATCTGAACACACTCCATTTCAGTAATTAGTAAACAGGTTACTTACGGCCCACAGACAGTTTGGTTCCTCCACCAAAAGTTGCGCACAGTGATACATTCCTATGAAGCCGTCATACAAAAACTTCTGTCACACTACAGTGAATACACACACACACACACACACACACGGACAAACACACATGCACTAAGTTCATTTGTGGTTATATTAATAGAACACAACTGAAAGATTTTTATTTGTCACTCTGCAGTTTATTGATAAGTGATGGATTAATGATGAGATTCATCTCTACAGTCAGAAACACAATATACATGACACATAAATATACTAAAGAATAACTTTTTAATGCTGGTCTCTTCTACATCTCCTCTGTAGTCCATCTGAACCCTCATGGAATGAAAGAGAAATCTGTCATAAACAATTAAGCTTCTCTTTCCAGTTCACTTATTTATGTTTCTCAGACCTAAAAGTATTTTCCGGAAAATCTTGATCTGACTCTAGAAGCAAAATTTACACAATAACTCTGTAGTAGTGTGAGAATGACAGTAAGATTGTTGGAATGTGGTAAAGGTGTTTCCCTACTTAGAGGACACTTTGCATTGGCAGCACATGCTTCAGTGCTCTGGGAGTGTTTATAGCACTGTGACTTTAACACTTCATGACTGAGAGCTGCTGCTACAGCAACTTCACCCACAGCTACCATGACTTTGATCCCCGTCTTCATCTGGACACTGATCCTCTGGACTCAAGGTCAGACACTGCTTCATATTTTATCTCTACAATGATCTGTTCATACTAATACACTTATTGTTTCTATTAGAATATTTCAGTTTCATGCTGCGTTATTGTGTATTTTTCAGAATGCAGAGGTCAAGTCACAGTAACTCAGACTCCTGCAGTGAAATCTGCTCTTCCAGGAGAAACAGTCACCATCAACTGTAGAACCAGTCAGGCATTGTATAGTAATAACCACTTACACTGGTATCAGCAGAAACCTGGTGAAGCTCCTAAACTCCTGATTAAGTTAATAAATCAGCGAGAGTCAGGTATTCCAGCTCATTTCAGTGGCAGTGGATCTGGATCTGATTTCACTCTGACCATCAGTGGAGTCCAGGCTGAAGATGCAGGAGATTACTACTGTCAGAGTTGGCATTTAATCAATACTATCTGGTACTCACACAGTGTTATAGAGTCGTACAAAAACCTCTGTATGTCAGATTGTAGAGAGACTGAACTGCTGCAGCTGGGAGTGACTGCAGGTGCTGAGTTGAAGGATGTGATACAAGACAATGACACTCTGTGGAGGAGAGGAACCACATCACACTAACTCACAACTCACATTAAAACTTGCTCAACAGTCATCACACCACACTGCACACAGTCAATCACATCCAACAGTTAAACAAATAGTTCTGCAGTTTTCTAGACTGTTGTTCTATTTGTCATAACTCAAACTGGATCATTTCCCATTTTTACAGTCTCTATCTTTAATCCTAACCTCAGTACATTCTATGATTCTGACCCAGAATCAATTGCTGTTATTAATCTGGTCTCAGGCTCAGTCTCTGTGTCTATCTTGTGCCTGTTTCAGGTTACACTCTGGTCAACTTGGAGATGTCCAAGATGGCGGCGCAGCAGTAGCACGCAGAGGCCACTCTGGACCAAAAATGGTGCTATTGTCCCGAAATAGCCTGACTTTAACGGCATATGGACACCAGATACAACGGTGTTCATGTGTACAACCGCCAGACACTACTGGATTATGGGAATCATGCACCAGAAAACATGCACAATGACCTACGGAGAAAGCTTCGTGATCTTGGCTTGCTGCGGAGACCAGGTCCCAAGCCCTCGGCGTTGTCTGATGCCGGTGGCCGGGAGAAGAGTTGACGGAAGCAGTGCACGAGAAAGTGGAAGTGCGGAAATAGGGCAGGTGTCCGTGCTAGGTTATAAACAAACCCTAGCCAGCCGGCACTCCCCTCCATACTTCTATCAAATGTCTGCTCCCTGGACAATTAACTGGACTACATCCGACTCCAGCGAACTACACGGCGTGAGTACAGAGACTGCTGTGTCTTTGTTTTTATGGAGACGTGGCTCAGCGACAGAGTTCTGGACGCTGCCATTCAGCTAGCCAGGCTAACTGTGTTTCATGCTGACAGGAATGCAGCTCTGTGCAGTAAGACTCGCGGTGGTGGTGTGTGTGTTTACATCAACATGGAATGGTGTAAAGACTCTCTACTTGTCTCTAGTTACTGTTCATCGCTAGTGGAGTTTGTGACTGTTAGATGCAGACCTTTTTATTAACCCCGGGAATTCACCACTACTTTCATTATCGGAGTGTACATTCCACCCAGTGCTATTGCTAAGGAACTCTACGGAGTGAACTCTACGGAGCTATTAGCGAGCTGCAGAATGCTCACCCTGATGGACTGTTTATCATTGCCGGAGATTTCAATCATGCAAATCTCAGAACAGTGCTCCCTAAATTCCATCAGCATGTGGACTTTGCTACGAGAGGGGCGAACACGCTGGATGTTGTTTACACACCTCAGCTACTCAGACGACATCTCTGTTATGTTGATTCCAGTATACAGACCACTCGTCAGATGCTCTAAACCGGTTCTGGAACAGGTTAAAACCTGGCCAGCAGGAGCCATCTCTGCTCTTCAGGACTGTTTTGAGTGCACTGACTCGGACATGTTTAGGGAGGCTGCAACCAACAGTGATTCTATTGACTTGGAGGAGTACACGGCATCAGTGACAGGCTACATTTGGAAGTGCATCGAGGACATGACTGTCTCCAAGTCCATCACCACATGCTCCAACCAGAAGCTGTGGATGACCGCAAAGGTGTGTGCACTGCTAAGATCCAGAGATGGAGAAAAGGACGCCCTAAGAACAGTGCGGGCTAGACTGTCTCAAGCCATTATAGAGGCAAAGCGTGCACACTCCCAGAGAATTCACAGCCACTTCCAGAACAGCAGCGACACTCGGTGCATGTGGCAAGGCATCCAGTCCATCACCAACTACAGGCCAGCTCCACCTGCCTGTGACAGTGATGCCTCCCTTCAAGATATGCTGAACAGCTTCTACGCTCGGTTTGAGGCACGTAATGACATGACAGCAAGGAAGACCATCCCTTCTTCAGAGGATGAGGTGCTCTGTCTCACCATGGCTGACTTGAAGAAAACTCTACGTAGAGTTAACCCACGGAAAGCTGCTGGACCATACAACATTCCTGGCAGAGTGCTCAGGGAATGTGCAGAACAGCTAGTAGATGTCTTCACGGACATCTTCAACATCTCCCTGAGCAGTGCCGTCATCTCAACGTGCCTAAAGTCGACCACCATCATCCCCGTTCCGAAGAAGTCTCCAGTGTCCTGTCTTAACGACTACCATCACGTTGCACTCACACCCATCATCATGAAGTACATTGAGACTCATCATGAGAAACATTAAGAACCTGTTGCCATCTTCTCTTGACCCCATGCAGTTTGCGTATCGTCCAAACCGCTCCACAGACAATGCCATCACCACAGCCCTCCATCTGGCCCTCACACACCTGGACAATAAAGACACTTACCTATGAATGCTGTTCATTGACTTCAGTTCAGCATTCAATACAATCATTCCTCAGCACCTGATCGAGAATCTGAGTCTGCTGGACATCAACACCTCCCTCTGCAACTGGATCCTGGATTTCCTGACTGGGAGACCTCAGTCAGTCCGGATCAGGAACAGCATCTCCAGCACCACCACACTGAGCACTGGAGCTCCTCAGGGCTGTGTGCTCAGTCCACTGCTGTTCACTCTGCTGACTCACGACTGTGCAGCAATGCACAGCTCCAACCACATCATCAAGTTTGCTGATGACACAACCGTGGTGGGTCTCATCAGCAAGAACGATGAGTCAGCATACAGAGAGGAGGTGCAACAACTAGCAACCTGTCTCTGAACGTCGACAAGACTAAAGAGATGGTGGTTGACTTCAGGAGACCAAAGAGTGACCATTCTCCACTGAACATTGATGGGTCCATCGTGGAGATTGTCAAGAGTACCAAATCACCAGAAAGGCCCAGCGGCATCTCTACTTCCTGTGAAGGCTGAGGAAAGCTCATCTTCCACCTCCCATCCTGAACACCTTCTACAGAGGGACCATCAAGAGCATCCTGAGCAGCTGCATCACTGCCTGGTCTGGGAATTTCACCGTCTCGGATCGCAAGACCCTTCAGCGGACAGCTGAGCAGATCATCGGAGTCTCTCTTCCCTCTATTACAGACATTTACTCCACACGCTGCATCCACAAAGCTAACAGCATTGTGGGTGATCCCACACACCCCTCACACACACTTTTCACCATTCTGCCATCCGGAAAGAGGTACCGAAGCATTCGGACCCATACAACCAGACTGTTAAACAGTTTCTTCCCTCAGGCAATCAGGTATCTCAACAGAGAACTGATCTGAACTGGTCACACACACACATCCAACATCTAACCTCAACAGGAGAACTGAACTGTGCTGGACATGACCTCACATACACATACATAACACGCATGCACAAAAGCTGAGAACTGTGTTCCAAGAAGAACTGAACTATGCTGGGCACACACACACACACACTAAATTGTCCTGTTTGCACACACGTCACTTTACATTTCACTTTACATTTTTTATATTAATCCTGTTTACATGTGTCACTTTAATATTTGCATTCGCTGTATACACTGTTCTTTGCACAAAATGTCAATTTCTTATTTGCACTCACTGTATACACTGCTATCTGCACAAAAGTCAGTCTATATGTTGTTTGTCTGCACTGTCTTGTCATCCTGTGCACTTCTGTTGTATGTCTAGTTTATTTATTGCACCTTAAGTATAGTTTAGTTTTTATTGCACCTTAAGTATAGTTTAGTCTTTATCTCTATGTTTATCTCTATGTTTGTCTGCATCACTGTACTTTGTCTTTGTTATGTGTAGCACCTCTGGTCTAGGAGGAACGTTGTTTCACTTTAATGTGTACTGCATCTGCTATATATGGTTGAAGTGACAATAAAGCTTCTTTGACTTTTGACTTTTTTTTTTTGGTCCTGCTCTGGATTCTGACTCAGTCACTGGTGTAACTCTTCTTGTCCGCAGACCCTTTCTCAGTGTTTCTGTATAAACCTGGTGTTCATTCTCTTTATTTCCTGGTGCAGACTGAGACCTGGTTTCCTACAGTGGATTCAGGGACCATGTGTGTGTCAAACCCTCACACACCTCTTGTAATGTCTCGGTTTAAACAATTCCATTCTTTTAATGTTGTTTCTGTTGAAAAATAATCTAATCCATCTGTCATCCTCCTGAGTCCCAAGACCTCCTCACTTCCTCTAATTTTAGACTGAAACCTCCCTTCAGACAGGCTTCCAGTCCTCCTGCCTGCTCTCCCTCTCTTGAACTCCTTTAACTTGACCATCAACAGCTTCATTCTAACACACAATGGTATACAAGTTCTGGACCTGGTCTTCATCCATCCCTGTGGGTAATCCTTTCAGCCCTTAGAAAAATGGTCAATGACTGCCAGAATTGTGGTGAAACCATGAGAATTTGGCAGATCAGTTATGAAGTCTACCACAAGGTGAGACCATGGGCATTGAGGAACTGGCAGGGGTTCAAGTGGGCCTTTGTGAAGGTGGTGTGGTGTTCTTGACTGGGCACATACCTGGCATGCTTGGACAAAGTTTCTGATGTCTGAAATAAGTGTGGTCCACCAAAAGGCATTTTGAACTAATAAGGTGGTATGTCTTATTTCTAGGTGTCCTGAACTGGGGGCGCTGTGGGCCCACTGTATGGTTCTGGTTTGCAGAGGTTGAGGCACATATTGCTTTAAAGGGGGACACTCTGTTGGAGCTGGTTCTGCTTGTAACCCCCTCTGGATATCCTCCATCAAGTATCAGTGGATGGGGGCAATGACCAGTAATGGTGGAAGTATAGGTTCTAAGCTTATGACCTGGTTAAGTGGGTCATGTCTTTTGGAGAGGGTGTCAGCTTTGGAGTTCTTGGAACCTGGTCAATATGTGCCAGTGTAATTGAACCTGGTGAAGAAAAGAGCCTATCTAGCCTGGCAGGGGTTCACCTTTTTAGCCTCCTTGATGTACTAAGGGTTTCTTAAGGTCTGTTTTTACTTGGAATGGGCACCTCACCCCCTCAAGCCAGTGTCTCCATTCTTCCAGAGCCACCTTGATCAATAACAGTTCTTTGTTACACATACTATGGTTCACTTCTGCTGGGATTAGTTTCCAGCAAAAATAGGCACACAGGTATAGCTTAGTTTGATGCATCTACCTCCATGGGATATTAGGGTCAGGGTGTTTGAATATGGGAGCTGTTGTAAAACTTGTCTGAAAATTCTCGAAAGCCCTTTGTGCAGCGTTGCTCCAGATGAGCTTCAATTGTTTTACCCCTCAAGACTGAGGTGAGGGGGGCAGCCACCATGCTATAGTCTCTGATGAATCATCTGTAGAAATTTGTAAATCCCAGAAATCTCTGCAGGTCTTTAATGGTCATGGGTTTGGGCCATTCCATGACTGCTGTGACTTTGGATTGGTCCATAGTGACCCTTTGTGTGCGGATGATATATCCAAAGAATGAAATTGTCATGCAGTGAAATTCACATTTCTCCACTTTTGCAGACAGGTTGTGACTTAGTAACCAGAGAAGGATAGTCCGAACATGGTGTATGTGCTGTTTCTGGGTTTGAGAGTAAATGAGAATGCCATCTATGTATACAATCACACTAGTGAAGCAGCTCTTGAAAAATCTATATAATCATTTGGAAAACTTCTGAGGCATTATGGCATATGGCATAACTAAATAATCATAACACAAACTGGTGTTAATAAACACTGTCTTCCACTTTTTCCCTTCTCTGATTCTAATGAGAATGTAAGTGCTCCTGAGGTCAAGCTTGGTAAAAATCCTGGCTTCTTCAAGATCTTCCAAGCTGTTCTGAACCAGTGGCCTGTGATAGGGGTGTTTCACTGTAGCATTTAAGCCACAAAAATTGATGTAGGGTCAAAATCCCCTGTCTTTCTTTTCTACAAAAAAGAAACCAACAGCAGCCGGAGAGCTCGAATGGCATATGAGTCTGTTTGCCAAGGCTTCTTCAAGATATTCCTCCATGGCCTGAGTCTCTGGGATGGAAAGTGGGTATGCCTGGCTCTTATGAGGTGAGAAGTTAGGCAGCAGGTCTATGGTGCAATCCCAGGGCATGTGAGGACATAACTTGGTGGCCTGCTCTTTACTAAATACCTTCAACAGATCATTGTATTCAGTGGGGATACTCATACTTTCTTGGACATCAGGACTTTTAATGGAGGTAATAAAGCATGGCAGTGATAAGTTTCTCACTAAACATTGTTTTTTACACTCAGGGGACCAGTGGAGGAGTTTCTTCATTTGACATGAGATGTGAGGGTCATAGAGATCTGGCTAGGAGTTTCCTAAAATCACTGGGTTTTGTGGAGAGGAAATGACAAATAGACTAATGGTATCTGTATGAAATAATTGTCACTTGACATCTTATTAGAAGAGTTTGTGTGTGATGTACAGTAGCCATCCCCAATGGGTTGTCTATGGTTGTGATTCTGTGATTCTGTGAGGGCACAAGGCACAGTAGGAATGTTTATTTCAGCGGGAGGAAATGAAGTTCCCAGACACGCCCGAGTCAAACAGCACACTGGCGGAGTAGGAATGGGAACCAAATATTAGTGTGGCATTATGATACCGTGGATTAGTCAGAACTGAGCTGAGGTGGATGGTACTCACTGCTGGGCATGGAGGATGGACTGGGTGGGATGGAGTGACCTGACTCTTAGCAGTATAAACTGAGTCCACACTGGAGACGCCACTGACGTTAGCCCGTGGACAGATGGTACTCATCCATCTGCATGGCCTCTGGTGCGGAGAAATCCTCGTGGGGTGAGGTATTGGACCTGTTGTTCCCCTCCACATCGACCGTGGCAAGATGTTGAGACACACTTTGCGCCTTCAGCATGATGGACTCCAGGTCAGCAGAGTCGTCATAAATTGCCATCTGCCGTCAGATCTCGGCAACCCCCGTAAACCCCGTAGATCCCGTAAACCCCACCGGTATGCCGCAAGTAGCGCCACCTGATTCCAGCAACTAGAGGCTGCAGGCGTGTGGAAGTGCAGCATATACTTGCGGACGGTGTTCTTGGCTTGCCGTAGGTTAAACAGCTCATCATGGACCGAGAGGGCGGAAGCGCTTGTGCCGAAGACCGCCTTGAAGTGGGTCAGGAAGCCATCCAGGGAGGTGAGTGCTGGGCTCTCGGATGTCCACAATGCCTCTGCTCAGTGTCAAGCCTCACCAAACAGTAGCGATAGTATAAAGGTGATCTTCGCGCGGTCATTGGGGAACTATTGCATAATGAACCCTGGACATTCCGATACCTCACCCGAGTATAGCGCTGGTTTGGCCACGGGACAGGCCGGTGGAGCTGCCATGGACAGTAATATTTTCCATAGCGAGGCCACCAGTTCCGCGATCGGGTTGGGTGCATGAGGCGGTTCGGCTGGCGGCTGCTGTGGATCTGGTGTGGGAGGTGCGCTGGCGTGCGGGGCTTGCATTTTATCAGTAAGTTGTGGGTTTTCCTTTCTTTCTTCTTAATGGGCAAGTATTCTGTCACAGCACACTCAAGAGGCAGAGAGCAAGTCGAATGCTATATTTATTCAACAAAGGCAGGCAGAAGGCAAAACGTGAGCGCTTTAAATAGGCACCGTGGAACTGAGTGCAGGTGGCGCAATTAAAAGTCCGGTGATTGGGAGCGAGGGGGAGCGACATGCCCGTGACAATTACATTATGATATTATTATTATTATTATTATTATTATTATTATTATTATTATTATATTATAGAAATTATATTATTATAATATTATATTATTTTATTATATTATATGTACAATATATAATATAGTGTGTATAATATATTGTATTATATTATTATTATTTATTATGTCTATATTATGTTTATATTATATACACACTTTTTATATATATATATATATATATATATATATATATATATATATATATATATATATATATATATATATATATATATATTTTTTTTTTTTTTTTATGTATACACATATATTTGTTTGTATTTGTATTATGTATATCCAATACACAAACAGCTTTACATAACTATTGGTGTTTTTCGTATTTATCAATTTATCATGTCTTTAATTTCTACTTAGTAAGACTACTAAGTTTTTATTCTTCCTATTTTTCCATATATATATTTATTACCTATATCCCTATACTTTTCTGGTCCACACACTTTACTTTATATTTTTCTTCAAATGTAGGACAGTCGTAATAAGCATTTCACTACATGTCATATTGTGTATGATTTTGTATGTGACGAATAAAATTTGAATTTGAGTCCTTTTCTTAAAACAGATGGTAGTACAGTATCATCCCAACCACTCTGGGCTACCAGTGTTTGGAATTGGACAGCATAATCAGACACTGTGTTAGTTCCTTGGCTTAGCTCTAGAAGTTGTGACCCCATGTCCATTTTATAAGAAATCAGAGCATACAAATCCAAATCATGAAAAAAACAAAAAAATCATGAAAAAAAACACATTTAATTCTAGTTCAACTCATTCACCTTTTATTTTGAATAATTTGGTACCTTATTAAATTTTCACTTTTATTAACTACATCCATATTCAGGATGTATGATAATGATGCCAGACGCATCACTACATGAGCAATAACAGGGGCAATGACTAGACTCATTTTCCACATTTTGTAATGATCTGCTGTACTCCAGTAAAATAAAACCTCTTATTACAAGCTCTAGTTGTGGTCCAATTACCATAGCAACCACGCATCTGTGCATATTAGAACTGAAGCACTCTACACACAACCAGCTGGTTGCAGTTGTTGCGGTTACAAGTAGTTTTCGAATGCGAATTTATAAGGTCTTATCTGTGACAATTAATGTTCCCAGCTCCGTGTTCTGTGTTTTGTGGGTGCTACACAGTCAGTGCATCAGCATGTGTTATGAAAGAAGAAGAACAGTGATAGGCTACGTTTGAAACTAAAGAAAGTTTTAAAACAATATGACAAACTATTGTGACTATATTGTGTATCATGTTTTATTACTGACTTCTGTAAATTGATATCCGAAAGTTCTTTTTAACAAACAGAGGTAGAAAAACAGAGATCAAAGATGAGAGTGAGTAATGAAAGATGTCAGGTTACTGGGAATAAGACACGTTATCAAGCTACCATAAGTTCACTCACCATTCTGTAGGTTTGTGGCTGGTTGTATGCCTAGGTTATACCCATAACTTTGACACCTATGGGGTCATTCTTTACTTAAAGGAAAAAGACATGGGAGTTATGGAAATGACAATTATTAAAGTTAATTGAAAGACTGAATAGTATGTTATAACCTTGCACAGTGCAATACGCAAACACTAAGAGGCTGAAAGCAATTCTAGTCTTAATGAATAAAAGCAAACTAATCCTTTTTTGGTTAAACTGTCTAAAGGTTTGAGTGATGGGGGCCTGTGTCCCAGTAGAACATTTTATGCCTAGCAACACCCCTGAGCAAGATTAAATAAAGATAAATATTAGTTCTTTCTTTTCCTGTGGTTTTTATTCACTGGGTGTAAAAACCCCATTATTTTCTCTAAATAATTAGGAAGAGATGAGGAAATGTGTAGAACATCACCTGCTCTGTTCATACTTTACGATGGAAGAGTCATTTTAGTACTTTTGAATTCAGGGCTTTTTTTCTAGATCATGTGTTTCGTCAGAGAAATCAAGCTCCGATCAAGCCAGATATGACTGTGTGTGTGTGTGTGTGGGAGATTTTGATCTTGAATAGGCCTCATTACAGATATATATGATTCTTTTATTCTTTTTTATTACCTCATCCCAGTAGTTCTTATTTTAGATTCTAGTTTCTGGATTATAAATTCTTGTTTTGTCCTGACCCCTATTGTGCATTATGACTACAAGTACTAGATGATCCAAAAATGAAAAAAAAAAAAAACACTAGGTGTGTCTTTCTGTTCCAGATTCTTATTTTCCTTTACAAACAGAGAAAACACATTTTTGTTGTTTTCTCTTAAATCTGTTAGTTTGATGCAAATTCCAACCAATCAGAGAAATAAGAAGTGAAAGTGATACTCCTCACCTGGTAGTACACACAGAGGCAGACCGAAGAGTGAAAAGCAGACACACACACACACACACACACAGATTTGCATGAAGAGCTCTGAGACCCAGAATAGATCACCACTTTCAGCAGATGTTCATGGTTCTTCAGCTAAACTCACTCAAGCACAACACACAGCGCTGCACTCGACCTGCTGTTAAAGGTGCTGTTCCAAATCTCTGCCAAAGACACTTCACTAATGAAAAAGGAGACCTGCTTTCCACATTGAAGCTTTATTTCAGCAGAGCTACACCACTGACATCACCTCAGACTGCTAAGCATGGTTTAAAGCGTACACTTGAATTCTAGTGGACTTCACAGCGGCTCTTTCGGAACGAGGCGACATGAGTGGTGTCATGGTGGGAGACGATACAGCTGAACACTTCTGCGTCCTCCCAGCGTTCTTTGCTGAGGGTCAGGGTGCTGCTTCGGCTGTAGACGCCGTTCTTCTGTTCTTCTATGCTGGTCAGAACCCCTTCATTTACCTCAGCACCATCCACGGTCCAGCTCAGCAGCGCCCTCTGTGGAGAATAGGCCGAGAGCAGGCAGAGTATCAAGGCCGTTTCATTAGAGTGCTGCAGAGAGGAGGGAGGGATCAGAGACACGGAGGGCTTCACCACTGGACCAGCTGTAGAACACACACAGACACACACACACACACACACACACACAATTAGATTAATGTTAATGTGAACTCTATCATACTGAATATGGTGATATTTGGTCCTTCAGTTTAACAGCTGTAGAGCAGATGCAGTAGTTTATCTGCACATTGTACAACAGGACACAATTCTTATTAAAGTCATATTTGTTTAATATTTGAGATTTAATGCGAAATCAACAATAAACCATTATTGTTTATGCTGTTACACAAATTTTCATTGTGATGAATTACAGTAATGCAAAACAAAATTTAATCAAATAAAATCTAATGTTTCACATGAAATTTAAAAAGAGATGAAAAGACAGAATTTTTAAAATGACACAAAAGCAAAACTTCCATAGAAGCCGCTCTCTCTTCTTTACATCACATTTCTTTTTACAGAAAATATCTATTTCTTTATATAAATGTAACATTAGTATCTTGTAGTAATTTTGATTTCACTGAATTTTATAAATGAAGTGATACATCTTTGAGCCTTTGGAAAAAAGGTACTTACTTTTTATAATGAGTTTGGTTCCTCCACCAAAAGTGATTCACAGTGATACATTCCTATGAAGCTGTCGTACAAAAACCTCTGTCACACTACAGTGAACACACACACACATACACACACACACACACACACAGTTCAGTAGTTCTGCTACAGAACACAACTGTATGAATAAAAGTCTTGACTGGAGTTGAAATCACAATGAATGTCAGAAGATGGACAGCTGCTAGGATGAAAGATTCTCCAATCTACTGAGAATTTCTAAGAAATAAAAGAAATCTATCAAGTTTAAACAATTGATCAAGTTTGACCTTTAATTCATTTATTAATGTATGTTAATGTATTTTCCAGACATTTTTAATTTGACTCCAGAAGAAAAACACACAATATCTCTGTAGTAGTGTGAGAATGACAGTAAGATTGGGGGAATGTGGTAAAGGTGTTTCCATACTTAGAGGACACTTTGCATTGGCAGCACATGCTTCAGTGCTCTGGGAGTGTTTATAGCGCTGTGACTTTAACACTTCATGACTGAGAGCTGCTGCTACAGCAACTTCACCCACAGCTACCATGACTTTGATCCCCATCTTCATCTGGACACTGATCCTCTGGACTCAAGGTCAGACACTGCTTCATATTTTATCTCTACAATGATCTGTTCATACTAATACACTTATTGTTTCTATTAGAATATTTCAGTTTCATGCTGCTTTATTGTGTATTTTTCAGAATGCAGAGGTCAAGTCACAGTAACTCAGACTCCTGCAGTGAAATCTGCTCTTCCAGGAGAAACAGTCACCATCAACTGTAGAACCAGTCAGGCAGTCTCTAGAGACTCAAACGGTGACTGGCTACACTGGTATCAGCAGAAACCTGGAGAAGCTCCTAAACTCCTGATTAAGTTCGCAAATCAGCGACAGTCAGGTATTCCAGCTCGTTTCAGTGGCAGTGGATCTGGATCTGATTTCACTCTGACCATCAGTGGAGTCCAGACTGAAGATGCAGGAGATTACTACTGTCAGAGTTACCATTCCATTTCTGGCTACTGGTTCACACAGTGTTATAGAGTCATACAAAAACCTCCCTCAGTCAGATTGTAGAGAGACTGAACTGCTGCAGCTGGGAGTGACTGCAGGTGCTGAGATGGACGATGTGGTACTGCACAATGACACTATGAGACACACTCCTGACACATACACACCTAATAATCAATTTTACATAAGTTATGGAGTTAATAGAGACTTATTGTGTATAAGTACAGAGGACTAATAATTAATGTATACTCTGGCATTAAGAGTAAAAACACAGGGTGACATGTCAGCATTGAGGCAGGTCTAGTAGGTTTGAACTATTTCTCCATATATTCAGATACATTTCCCTAAACTGCATTAAACTGCAATTAATTTACACTAAAAACTAATCTACATTTAAGGTAGATGGACATTTAGAGACATTTTATGCATTAAAACTATATTAAAAAAACTATATATTAAAACTAAAATTATATAATTTTAATATAATTCCAGTGCATATACCGTAAATATCGAAAGTTTTCAGACCCTTTTACACATCACACTCTCATCAGTCTACATAAAATACTCCATAATTGTTGTTGTTTTTTCGGCTGCTCCCAGTTTGGGGTCACCACAGTGGATCATTTGGTCTGCATGTTTTGATTTGGTACAGGTTTTACACCGGATGCCCTTCCTGAAGCAACCCTCCCATGTTATCCAGGCTTGGGGCCGGCATTGAGAGTTAACTCTTCAGTGGCTGGGTTACGTCTCTGCCCTGGGATTCGAACCCGGGCCCAGCAAAGAGAGCACGGTAGCCTGCCACTGGACCACCAGGAGGCTATAAAATACTCCACAATTATGAAGCATAAAACCGGTTAATGAAATATTTTAAAATACAAGATAAGATACAAGATTTCTGCAGCACTGAAAGTACCAAAGTGTGTGTGTGTGTGTGTGTGTAGGTCTCATCCAGCCCAGTGAGACAGTGCCGTATTTTTTTGTAAATAATTTTGGCAGCTATACTGATACTTGCAAACTAATATTTATTTTTCATCCCACTACAATATATTGGCTTACTTAATGTATAGCTATTAAGTCCATTTCAGGCTTTAACGCTACAAAATATAGAAAAGATCAAGGCGGGGTGAAAATTTGAACAATCCACTGCACTGTATCATGCTTCAAGCGCCAAAAAAGGCTCCGACCCTGTAATTAAAAAGCAATGAAATAAAAAGCACAAGTTGCACAGCAAGTAACGGTAAACAAAAAAGAAGTTCTGAGAACATTTATGAAAATCCAGATGAACTGAAAATATTATATGTAGCCTTACATATTATATTACAAAAGTCCTGCTCTGTCTCATGACCATTTTCTGATAATAGAACACTATTTGCATTAATATTAACTCTAATTAAGTTTATATTTTAATTAGTTCCTTGCTTTAACATTTAGCAATTAGTTGCACATACTATTTATTTGTTACCTGAGTATTAATTTTTTATTTATTTATTTATTCCAATCTGTTATTGTGATATTGTAATATAACACCATGAATTTGTATTTCCTTAATAGGTTCACTGCACTTTACTGTATCAGCTTTGATATTTATAACTGAATGAGTACACCATCATCTCTAGTCGGTGAGTCAAATATGCCTCACAGCTTCTCAGTGGTTTTGGCATATTAACCAGATTAGCAAACACTAGCAATAATAAATTATCTTAAATTCTAGCAACACTGCCAGGTACAGTGCTAAGCAACCAGATTGTACAAATTTATTTTTATGCACGTTATGTTAGCTAAAAGCACATAATTCTAGCTTAGATTATCTAGGCTGATATCTCTTATCTTAGGGACAGTGGTAGCTCAGTGGTTAAGCCATTGGATTACTGCTGAGAAGGTTGTTCGCTCAAAATCCAGCACTGCCAAGCTGCTATTGTTGGGCCCTTGATCAAGGTGTAACGTAGCGTCAGACGTAGGGGTATTAGAATCCATACGCGGATGATGTAAAGGGCCAAAGGCTAAGATCTTGGTCGAGGTCACAGAAAAGATAGAGTCGAAAACCAGAAAGCAATGAAGAGAAAGTCAAAACCAAAACGCTAGTCCAAGAAACGAAGTCAGAAGAAAAACGAGCAAGGTCATACACGAGGAAATGAGACTATAGATAAATCAAGGCTTGGCAGGTAACACAAAGGAAACAATGCTTCGCAATGAAACTAGGATAGCGTGCGGTTTATATAAGTCATAGAACCGGAAGTGAACAGAAACAGTTAATATTCGGGCGACGGCTCCCTCTGGCGTTCAGGCCTCGTGACACAAGGTCCTACTGCCCAATTGTATAAATATAAGCTGCTGGCTAAGGGCATTTGCAAAATATACAATTTTTTTTAACATAGTTCACATGAGTTAATGGATATAACAACCAGGAGTGGCATTTTAACATCTAGATACCTTCTTGGAAAAAGCTACTTGTCCCTTTGGAACCTTGATAGTAAATGTGGATCTTGGTGGTTATCCAGTTTACATACAACAGGGTTATACTCATAACCGTACATTTTATTTTATCCTCCAAACCAACAGTGGCAGTGTTTCAACACCTGGCTAACCTTTATACCACAGCGTCATAAAGAACTGACTTCAGATAGACTAGAAGGGTGCATCAATATGACACTTTCACTCAGTTTTTAGAAATAGGAAAAGTGGTGACTATGAATGAGTGATAGTTTGTGTAGATGAGCCTGGAGACATGGATAACAATGAGAAAAACAATACACTGAAGTTAACAAGTGTGTAAGTGGAGTTGAGGTAGTACTTTCCACAGTGCTAAGGTCAGTCCATGTGCAGAAGTAGGGATGTGTGTGTAAACTGTACAGTTATGTAAGCTGATTTGAGTGCAGAAGCGGTGTCGGGTGTTATATGAGAGGATATAGGGGATTAAGGGCGTTGAGAGGAGTTTGGTATGTTGAATGCTGAGTGGAAGAAGCTGTTCCCTAGCCTGCTGGTATGGCAGCAGAGGCTCTTTTAGTGTTTCTTGGATAGGAGAAGTCTATGATAGGAGTAAGAGATGTCCTTAATGACGCCTTTCAACCTGCGTTAACAATGGCTGTGATACACATATCAAAGGCTGCAGAACGTTCTTTCTAACTGCATTTTATGCTCGTATTTGGCTTTCATAATTCCCCTTCTCAGATTTGCTCAGGATGAACCGTAGGCTTCCTGCTCACCAGACCTGAAAGCAGCATCTTGTGCCTTCAGTAGGAGTCAGCTTTCCTTGTTCATGGCTTCTGATTGGGGAAAGTTAACAGCAGGCCGAGTGCAGCGCAGTGTGTTGTGCTTGAGTGAGTTTGGCTGAAGAAGCATGAACATCTGCTGAAAGTGTTGATCTATTCTGGGACTCATGCAAGTCAGAGTTTCATGCCATTGCACACTGAGTGAGAGAGTGTGTGTGTGTTTGTGTGTGTGTGTTTCACAGGGTGTAACTGTTCCTTTATATAACTGTGTGAGCAGGTTCGCTTTCACATCGTATTTCTGTTATAATTTGCATAACAGACTAAAATAAACCTTCCAGTTTAAGAAATTCATTAAAGTTAATAAATAATTCATAGGGGCTCTTCCATTAGTTCAGAATATGTAATAAGGGTAAAGGCAATGGTAGACACTGATAATGAAAGCAGATCAATAATAAAGCACCTGTAAAAACCTAGCTTGTATCTACACTACAACTAATTCATTACAGGAAAATGAAAACTAGAGCAAGAAAGAATAATGAAACAGAAACATGGATCTGAATTAGAAACCGTGACAAAGATTTGAACCAAATAATAAATACTTTATGATGGATAAAAATTGCAAACGCAAAAGACTAATCCAAAGTAAATTTGTATTTCGACAGAACCAGACTTGGCTGAGATAAAATGGACATAAAACTACTCACACACTGTCCCAAACACCAGGTGGCAGTGGAACATCTATCCTCATGCAAGTCAAAAGCAATCTCCATGCTTCATCATCTGTTATGAATCAGTACAGATCTAGCCACTCACAAGAACTCCCTGTGTAGGGTTCGAAATTATCAGCTATTTGGAATAAATTTGAACGGTATTTTATAAAACCAAATCCAGTGGTTTTGTTGTTGTTGTTTTTGTAATTGCATAATTATTTGCACATATGTAAACATAAACAAGTAGTGCAATTTTTTAATGAACAGATGGACTGAAGAACCAAAACCTCCCCACCTTACCTATTTTATTTTAGAGCTGCTTTTCACATAGTCTTATTTAAGTCTGAAAACATGCTTATTTGTTGCAACATGTTCAGCAGTTTTATTCATTTTAATAAGTTTAATGTTACCATAAAGCAATGGTTTTCATTGCAAAGTTCTAGACGCGTCACAGATCTGATGCCCAAAATACATATTAAACCTGAACAAACTCATCATCTTGCAGATGCGGATTTGACCTGGTCCAGACCTGGTTCCAGGGATGTGTCCCAGCAACCTTAATCTGGTGAGAGGAGAGTACACAGGGTAAAGGATGTCAGTTTTGCAGTGTTCATGGGTCTCTGTCTATCCACACCCCTCAAATCTGTTAGCCAAGAGTGGCTCTACTGAAGAAGAAGAAGAAGAAGAAGAAGAAGAAGAAGAAGAAGAAGAAGAAGAAGAAGAAGAAGAAGAAGCAGAAGATGAAGAAGAAGAAGAAGAAGAAGATTAAGAAGCCTTTTATTTGTCACATTTAAATTACAGCACAGTGAAAAAATGTTCTTTGCATATCCCAGTTTGTTAGGAAGTTGGGGGACAGAATGCATAATACAGCACTCCTGGAGCAGAAGGGTTTAAGGGCCAGCTTGGCAGTGCTGGGGCTTGAACCATGACCCAGCAACCCAGAGCCTGACTGAAGTTTAATACTGGGGGCATTAAGCCCTGAAGTTCACAGAATTTCTTTTACTATGACAAGGCCTTGATTCTTAAATAGACTTGCTCTTCAATTAAGACAGCTAGTGTTTCCATTCAGCCAAAAATTAAGGACACATCCACTCTTTCTTAATTAATTTTGCGTGCTTTTCATCTCTTCAGATTGGAGTGAAACACAAATGGCTAGTGCAGACATGTTCCCCATTCAAAGCACCATGTGTAGGTTTTGTCACTAAAGAAAGGATGGCAGCAATATAATAACTCTATAACAACTTTACTGGACATATTCACTATCAGTGAGAGGCAGAACTTCTCTAATTTCTCTATATCTCCATTGTAAGCTTTTTGAAAGTTTAGTTTTATCATATCTACTTCTTATAAAAGTCAAAAGAGTGATTGATCTGACATTAAAATGAACAATGGTGTTTTTAACCACTTCTCTCCCATTTATCTTACAATGTGCCTCATTTATCAAGCTGGATATGAAATTTGCTCTTCATGAAAATCTATAAAGTTTGAATTCTACTCATGCTCCTGAATGTGTATAATTTATCGTATAAGAAAAATAACCAATATTAACTTTGACTTGATTAACTTCAGATGATATTGTCACACAACAGTCTGGGCCGGAACACCAGAGGGAGCCCTCGCCCGAATATTAACTATCTCTGGCCACTTCCGGTATGAGGCATATTTAAGCAGCGCGCCACCTCAGCCTCATTGCGAAGCATTGTTTCCCATTGCGGTCCATGCCAAGCCTTTCTTTCTGTGAGTTCTAGTTCCTTCGTGTATGACCTTTCCCGTTTTCCCTTTCTGACTACGAGTTTTGGACTTTGTGTTTTTGGCTTTGGTTTTTCGAGTGTGTGCTTTCTGGTTTTTGACCCTTCGCCCTTGTTATCTCGACCACGATTTCTGCCTACCGTCCTTTACTAATTCTGCTCATGGACTCTAACACTCCAACGCCTGACGAGGCGTTACAGATATTATTTACATGGAATTTTTGTATATACGATATACAGCTAAATTTAAGGAAAGTTTCTTATTTTTATTACATTTACAGGATTGAACAGATGCATTTATCCAAAGCAACTTGCAGAAGAGCTTAAAAACACATTCTCATGCTAGTTCATAAGGTCAGGGATAAAGATCAAGAACATTTTGTTTTAGCATAAACATTTTATATTTTTGTCATTAATGCTGTTCAGAAGCCAGAATAAAATGGGAGGGTTGCATCAGGAAGAGCATACGGCGAAAAAACCTGTGCCAAAAATCTAACTATGAGGATAGGATGATGTACTGTAGAGACCCTGAACAGGGAGCAGCTGAAGGACAACAACATGAATTAAAGAATAGAAAAAATAAGAAGAGTGTGCCAAAACAAACTTAAGACAAAAACAAAATGTCATACCGTTATGATAAAAGTGGTGAAAAATGGTGGTGTATAAAAGGAGGATGGTCTGGTCTGTCTGTGCATAACCTCAAACCATAAATAAATGCCTTAGAGGATGGAGGATTTAGCACTCTCATTTAGCACAATATATTAATTATAGATTTTATATGATTATATATTAATAATAATTATATTTATTGGCATAGAAGTGAGTCAAAATAACTCCCACTTCTGCCTTTCAACCATTAATGGAGTTTTTCAGCAGCTGTGTCTGGAATGGCTACTTTATGGGGGATCAACATGAGCATGTGAGTATGAAAAAAGTCAGAAAAAAAACGTTTGGGTAAAACCAGCAGAAAAATTTAGTTTAGATAACTTAGATAAGTTTTGCTGCAAACCATGACTCTTCCTCCTCAACCTTTCACTGACTTCTTTACCCACTCTGAGTTCAAACATAATGTTTCCCATCAGACCCAAATAAATTAAACTTACTAAAGTGAACTTTACATGCTGAAAGTCCCACAGATTGGGGAATGTTTTCTGCAGCAGGAGTTGAGACTCTTATACAGCTACAAGGCAGGGTGAATGCAAATGATTATCAGAACCTCCTTTGACAACATGTGATTCCTTTTCTGCGAGCATCTCCAAATCAGCTTGCAATTTTCATGCAAGACAATGTTCCCTGTCACAAGTAAAGCAGTTCCTTGAAGATAAGAACATTAAAATAATGAAATGGCCAGCCCAGAATCCTGGCCACAACCCGACTGTAAAAATGGAATAGACTGGAATGAGATCAAGATCACACCAAAGTAGTGTGAGAAAACTAGTGATATCCTGTGGCCACAGACGTGCTGAAGTCATTCAGAGCAAGGGTCTCTACACTTCCTACTAATTTTTGACAGCTGTAACGCTCAGACATTTTAATCATAATCTTCTTTTGTGCTACAATGGTTACAACATTTGGATCTTCAACATGTTTCATAGTATTCCTGATATTAAAGTATGAGAAAGTTTTGGATTTTTTTTTTTTTTTTACTTTGCATTGTAATTCTTAAAAAAATGTCAGTGAATTAAATAATTAATAAAATTAGCAAGGCACTACAAATATATAAATACAGGAAGTTTCCCCGCCTGCATTCATTTTCCATTTTTCCTGATAGCATGCAGCAGCATACAAAATCCTCCGTCTTTCTGCGTCGTGCTTACAACTGACTCGTGTTACCACTAGATGTCGCTGTTCTGTACATTTAGAATACTACAGTGCATTGCCTCAAACTCTTACAGGACATCCAAGACTTTTTCTGCCCATATTTGTTGCCACATACAAGCTAACCCTTCTTATAGACCCTCTTTAAACAAACAAACAAACAAAAAAAATATTTTACTTTATCTGTTTCTATCTATATCTAGTAACAAATTGATTCTTTGCTACCACACTGTAAACTTTATTTTTAATAGAGTTACAATACAAAATGAAATAGAATTAGCTGTACAGTAGCAAAGGGAAAAAATAGAGAGAATATGATAAGCAAGTTGCAAGTTTAGATCTTTTCACACTCACTAACATGGAAATAGGTGGGGTTTAAAAATAGAGTGAGAATAATAGAACGTAGCAGAGACACTTTGGCTTCAGTTTATGTACAGTCACTGGTTACAAAACTCAGCTCTGTTAGATAGCCATCTAGAAGATGACTTGCATGTGCTACTGATGCCACTATCACTGGGAAGCCAAATAGCCTTGTGGGTAATGTAGAGTAGATAATGTAGCTAAACTGAAAAAGTTAACCCTTAAATTTTATCACTAAATACATCTTCAAATGCATCACTGAGGATCACATGGTAATCACCACCACCACAAGCATAACCCACTGTATATACCATGCACTACACTTTATCATACAGTTACTGTACTGTCCTGATATCAGTCTCTGTCTCTGAGTAGCCTTGTACTGTATGTCCATTACCTTTCATATTATATCAATAATTTACAGTACTGAATATGTGCAATATCTGGGTAGGGGTGTAGAGCTCTAGCATAATTTTTTAATTGTATATAGACCCTTAAAGCACTCTTTGTGTGCACATGACTTGAAATAATCTTGAATCTGGGGTTTGCCCTGAAGTTCAGGGTGGACTGTGACCCAGATCTTGGTTCTCTGCTGTTGTATCACGTCCAGAACAAAATTCAAGATTCAAGAGTTTTATTGTCATATGTACTAGTACAATGAAATGCTTACTTTGTTTTCTCCTCTCTAGAATGACGGGGTAGAAAGGGGGAACAAGCATAATTTACAAGGACAATACAAAATCTACAAAATAATAGAGAATATACAGTAAAGTTTAAGTAGTAATAGTAGCATAAAAACGAAAGAAAGAAAATATACATTTTATCAAGTATTTATTTACCTTTTTTGTTTCTCTGATCAAATCCAGACAAGAAATGTATCTATGTTATACAGTAACTCAAATAAATGTTATTATTTTTATATACCTTGTGTATAATTAGTTGTCCGTTTGATAAGATCAGAATCTCACTGACATTAACACTGAAATGTGTATTATAAGGGGCTATATATTATTTGGACCACTAGGAGGAGACATTGTCCTAATTTTTATTTCAAAGCTGCTCAGCAACAGGAAAATCAGGGTGGCATTTATTTATTATTATATCACATTTATTTCACACTTCCAGTGCCTTATACGTGGTGCGATTCGTTTCGCACTTATACTTTTCTTTTATATTATCATAAATTTTACATTTTAATCGCTATAAATCACACTGAGCTGCAGGTCATGATGGGGTCCTTAAATATCTGAATGCATAGCACTGAGCAAGACACACACACACACACACACACACACACATACACACACACACACACACACAGGGAAAATAAAATACATGCATGCACATACAGATACAATAACAGGTTCTGTATACCCCACAGTAGCAAGTTTACCCTTAACTATTCAGAAAATGCTTCAAGAAAATTTAGGAACCAAAATTCTTGATTTCTGGTAAAAGTCTATAAATATATTCTCTTTTTTATTGCATTAGAGGTTCTTCAACTGTCTCTTCACTTTATAAAGGTTTCATATTAAGAAACTAGGTAGATGCATTTGTCATTTTTATGTTTTTTTTTTTATTATTATTTTTATTTTTTTCATTTCTGTAATGCTGCCATCTTTCCCACCAAATCTGAAAACAGAAAGGTTGTAACTCTTACATTCAAACCACAAAAACCACTAATCATACCTCATTTTCTATCATTTCTGCGTTGATTGGACAATGTGTGCTAAGTCTATCTCCTTGTATTTTCTCCTCCAAATGCATTTTGAGAGGGGGGGAAGAAAAAAAACAATGCTGGAGTAAATAATCCACCTCTTTCACGCTCATTACACCCAAGACTGTATTTCACATGCAGCGTCTCAGTAACTGCTGATGATGTGTTACGGATGTGTCAGTGACGCTGGATGAAAAATATCCCAAATGGACATCAAATCTGTTTCACATTGTGTGAATCACCTGATACGACAATCACTGCATCGATCTGTAGTCTGAGCTAAAATGAAATCAGCTCCACCGAACCCTTAAAGAGACCTTTATTGTAACAGTGTAGCTGGAATAGCATCCATATACATTCTCATTAAAGATAATACTAAGTAAATAATATATTCTATGTATAGTTAACGGGTCCATCTTTCGGAAGAGGAACATTTTCAGAAAGAATAACCCTCTGTTTTAGAGTTCTACATAAAAGCTTTAAGGATTCCCCTAAAGAGATAAACCAAATAAGCCTTCGGGGCATTAGATGAAACTGTTTTTCTAAGAGTGCAGTTATTATTATATTATAAGCATAAATTAAGACCATATGTAAACTAGAGCTAATATGCTCAGTCCGTTTAATTCTAATAAGAAGTCTAATGACTCTTGAATTTTACACAAGGGAGAAAAAACACACACACATAGAGAGAGAGAGAGAGAGAGAGAGAGAGAGAGAGAGAAAGGACACTCTGTATCTTCTGTACAAATTCTCCTGAGTGAAATAAACACTTTCCTGGTGCTCGTTTTAGACTGAGCTCAGTCCTAGCATAAATCACACCACCAGTGATGACTCTCCAGTGGAAATTCCTTTAAATCCCAAATACGGTCTGTGTGTGAGTGTGTGTGTGTGTGAGAGATACAGAGAGAGAGAGAGAGAAATAGACATAGAAGGGTGTGTGACTGCAGTTATGTCTTTATGAAGACATATGGCAGTATATTGCTTTTAACACAATGGAGTACTGAACATAAAATGAAATCACACATCACACATTTATATTATTTCATAAATTTTTAGACAATGGTGCATGCAGGAGTGTGTGTGTGTGAGAGAGAGAGAGAGAGAGAGAGAGAGAGAGAGAAAGAGAGTACTGAGTTAATATGCAAAGTCATTAACGCAAATTAACGTACCATGCTTGAATAAATAGAAACGTTCTTGAGTACTCTGTGTTCTCGGTTATTAGCCACGACTGGCCTGAAAAGATGAAGAGTGATATAGTTTATTATATTGTCACAAAATGATAATGGGAGTGGTGTTTTTATTTGTTCTTTAATTTTAGCAGGGACAGTAAAGCCAAAAATAACAATAACAGCCTCATTGTTGTCTTTGAGGTGGCCATGACGTGTGTCTCTCTTAACAGATTCCAGTCACACTTTCTGACATGTTTATGAGGAAGATCAGACGTCCCACAGCTTTTTATTTGTCTTATATTAGAAAAGCAAACACTGATATCTTTTGATTTATTCATTCATTCAGCATGTACATATACTCAGCAGTGGCTCTCTGTCAGACCTGAAATAAAATCTCACACAGTATCTTCCGGTCACTTAACTCAGATCTGGTCAGTTGACCCAGCCGAAAGTGCCATCAGACTGCAAAATTAATGAGTGCAATTCATTTTAATTAGTAATTCATGATCTGTTTTTTTTTCTTCTGAGCTTTATAGACCTGTCTGGAACGTTATGAATATGGGGTACAATTTATGTCAAAATGTTTCAGAGAAGAATATTAAAGTGGAGAGAAGAATATTCATAGTCTTCAATTTCCGATTCTTGACATCATTGTTGCTCTTAATTTTATAGACTTGCAAGTTTTACTGATATACAATTTTTCATCATTTCTGTCCTGCCAGTGAGAGAATTTGAGGATATGACTTAGTTATGGCATTTATAGTCTGTTATTTCAGTATATCGGTGTCATGAGTTCTCCCTTAGTGCTGCTTCTGTGTTTTGTTTATACAACCATGTGTATTTTGTCTTGTCTCTGCCCCCGATCTTCCCACTGGTTTATCTTCCTATTGTATGTTGATTGTGTTCACCAACTTTGTGTTTAGTTCCTGATTAATCTGTCTTTTTATACCCTCTTGCATCTGTGTCTCTCGGTTCCTTGTCGATGAATCCGAGACCTGTTCTCGTCTCATGTCTGGTGTTGCCGGTTTCCCTGATTAGGGATTATTTGTTATTAGCTGCCTGCCTGTTTTCTGGTAATTATTGGATTGCTGTTAATAACCCATACTCTGAGTTCACACACTTCATCATTGCGTCATGTCTCATTTTATCCGAATCAGTGATCAACTTTTTGGCCTCATCCTCTGAGAGTTTGATCTCACACTCACGTTGGCTGTTTTGCAGTTTTTTCTTACCCACTATCTATCGCTAATAAACATGTTGGGGAAAAAACAGGTTTCCGAACCAGATTTATTTTGTGTTCACACTCGGAGTTCATTAATGTCCTTTGGGACTGCTTTGCTTGTTGCATAGGTGTGGCCTGTGCCCCAGACACATTAAATGCAGGTGGGGACTGATGTTATTAAAGTAGCAGGGAATTAAACCTATGCAAATGATTTGAATTTGTCGCTTCCAAGAACATGATAAATAATTTGCATGAAACGCCTCACAGCTCCGGGTTACGGTCTGTGCAAAGATTCTGCACATGCTCTCTGTGTGTGTCCATATGCACTACCTCCTGGTTCTTCCAGGTTTCATTTCAAACATAGCTGTGTGTGGATTGGTTGTGTTAAATTGTTACTAGGTGTGTGTGTTTGTGTGTGTGTGTGTGTGTGTGTGATGCTCAGAGCAGGTTTTGCATGTAAAAAAAAGGTTTTGTTTGCTCCTGGGATCTGCTCCATGACAAAGGATAAAGCAGATACTGAAGATGAGTGAATAATAAAAAGTCAATTCAAATAGCATTTGTCCACAGACTCCTTGATGCACACCTAGACAGAAAATGAATGCTCTATCGCTTGCTAGTATAAATGCACGAGCGGTCAAGGTTGGCACATGCTTTGATTATTTGCTGATGTGAGAGGATTGCTGATCCAAAATAATATTGCTTGTGATCAGGGCTTCATTGCAGCTGTGTCCTGTTAGAGGATAATAAGGTGTGTGTGTGTTTGTGTTTGTGTTTGTGTGTGCCTTTGTGCTATAGATTAGGTTAGTATTGACAGGGAATTGACCACATTTAAAAAGTACAGTGTGTTTTTAAAGCCTCTGATCAGTTCTGAGTGGACTGCTGGAGAACATGGCGGCATGTTACTTGGAGAAGTATCTGCGTTATTCCAACACAGACGCAGCCAGTATTGACGCCAGGCATTTTGTGTGTGTGTGTGTGTGTGTGTACTGAGAGAAAGACTTGGCCTGTATGCCTGTCTGCTGCTCATTGGGTCACTCAGGGGACGTCCAATCCCTCCCTCACTCTCTTCTTCGTACATCAGTCCCTCCTTTAGTTTTATTACCACTCCCTCCTGCTCTTGTCTCCTACCTCCTATGTTTTCTTCCTTCCTCAGCACCATACTGCAGACTGAAGGTGTGTTACGTCTTAGTCTCTCACTCCTCACACTCTCTCTTTTCACGTCTTCTCCATGCCAACTCATGCGGCCTCTCTCTCTCTCTCTCTCTCTCTCTTCTTCTTCTTCTAGTCTGTATGCGAATGATCTCCAATCTTAACATAACAGAATATCTCCAATCAAGATAAAAAACTTCTTGGACCCAGACAGTAAAGCTGCAAAAGTGCACACGCAAGCTGAAAAGGAAAACTGTATCTTGCTCTCAGGTCTCATTTTATCTACGACACAATCGATTTCCTCAGAAGAGAGAGAATGCTGCGAACTCTGCAGCACTTCTGCTATACTCAGCCCTGAACGCACATTATTAGCTTAACAGGTCTTCTCAATACACACTCTTACGAAAGGTTCTATTACATCATTGTAATTGCCTAACCTTTTCATCATGGATTGCAATATTATCATGTTATACTTCAGCTTTACACACACAGATAAGCCATAACATTAAAACCAGTGACAGGTGAAGTGAATAACATTAATTATCTTGTTACAGAGGCACTTGTTAAGGAGTGGGATACATTAGGCAACAAGTGAACACTCAGTTCTCAAAGCTGATGTGTTGGATGCAGGAAAAATGAGCAAGATTACGGATCTAATCGAATTTGACCAGGGCCAAATTGTGAAGGCTAGACGACTGGGTCAGAGCATATTCAAACCAGTTGTTTTCCTAGTATGCAGTGATTAGTGCTTAGTAGAAAGACCACTTACTGACTAGTTCTGGCCATGGGGAGTGAAAAGTGGTCAATATGGTCCGATCTCACAGAAGAGCTACTGTAGCACAAATTGCTTAAAAAGCTAATGCTGGCCCCAGCACTGCCAAGCTGCCACCATTGGGCCCTTGAGCAAGGCCCCCTACCCCCCTGCTCCAAGGGCATTTCTTCATGGCTGAACCTGCGCTCTGACCCTCTATCCAAGGATGGGATATGTGAAGAAAGAAGCAGTAATGTGTATGTGACAAATAAAGGCTACTACAACTACTAATAGAAAGTTGTCAGAAGACACAGAGTATCACAGCTTGCTGAGTTTGGGGCTGTGCATCCACAGAGCAGTCAGAGTGCCCATGCTGGTCTGAGGAATGAGGTGTCTGGGTGCATGTGGGAAGAAGTCAGGCACTATGAGAAAAAGGCTACCCGACTGAGGTAGTGTGATGCTTTGGGCAATGCTCTGCTGGGAAACCTTGGGTCTTGGCATTTATGTGAATGTTACTCTGACATGTGCCACCTATCTAAACACTGGTGCAGACCATGTATATCTCCATGTATGTATGTCCTCTTTCAGAGGATAATGTGCCTTGCTACACTGCAAAAATAGTTCAGGAATGGTTTGAGAAACATGACAAAGAGTTCAAGCTGTTGACTTGGCCTCCGAATTCCCCAGATCTTAATCATATTGAGCATCTGTGGGACATGTTGGACAAACAAGCCAGAGTGGTTTGAGGTGCCAAGAAAACTAAAGCAACTCAAATAATCAATCTTTACAACAAGACGCACAACACATCAAAGCTTGAGGTGGAACTACAGCAGCAAAAGACCACATCAGTTTCCTCGCTTTTCAGCCCAGAACAGGAAGCTGAGGTTATCATGGGCACAGAATTACTCACTGGACATTTGAAGATTAGAAAAAGATAAACACTTTCTCTAGTCTTCACTAGTTTTAGTGAATTCTTGATTCTGATTGGTCAGAAACTGTTTGTTAATTTTCTATAACACTAGTTCTGGAACAAAGCCTAAAATCATTCAGATACAGGGTCAAGATCTTCACTTAATGTTTACATCAAACATCAGAATGAAGAAAAAAAAAGTGATCTCTAGTATGGTTGTTCGTACCAGATGTTTGTGTATTTCAGAAACTGCTGATCTCCTGCGGTTTTCACACACAACACTCTCTAGAGTTTATATGGAATGGCACACACACAAAAAAAAATCACATCCAAAAGAACATCCACTTCTACAGGCTGAAATATCTTGTTAATGAGAGAGGCCAGAGGAGAAGGGACAGACTGCTTGAACCTGACAGGAAGTCTATAGTAGCTCACATAAAAGTGGAAATAATCAGGCACTGCTTTCCTGATCTTTATCTATCCAGATTTGGTGATATTTATTTTTCACAAATTTTCTTTTATTATCACAAGTATCACCCAATCATTAAAATGTCCCTAATATAAATATTCTCTTATAAATTGTATTCCAAATATTTGACTCAGAACACTTCAAAAAACGGTAATTTCTTTCAGTCGATTCTCTCTAATTATTTTTCTGTTTAATTTTGCCTTATTTTCTGGATGGATGCCTTGGTCTTGGATGCAGCCGTATCTCATTTATATATATTTTTTTTTAGAATTCTGTTTTTTTCTTTTTCTTTTTTTTAATTAGATAAACAGTAAAACAGCAATGAGTTTTAATTTTGCACTCAGACACCATGGGGCAGGTCTATTTAGCAAGTCAATTTGTAAAAGTTCGCCTAAAGTTCTTTGCTTTTTTACGAAGATCAGAATAAGCACCTGAATTGTCACAAGATTTACTTTTTAGTGATTGCTGTTTGTGTTTAACATAAGAGCCAGCAACTCAACTGATGAGATCTATCTCTGTCTGTCTTAAAGTGATCTGTTTTTAATAATCCATCTTATCAGTTTACTAATCAGATTAAAGAAAGGATCTGTGAAAATTTACCGTTTTAATCCTAAGTCTTTTAACTAGAGTCTGTAACATTGGTCTCTGGTCCAATACGCTGCCTTCAGCTAAATAATTTACATTGAAGTGCAATTGACCAGATAAACTGTAAGAGATGATCTGCTACAGAAG